>NW_009259867.1:1717540-1758844 GCF_000687185.1 Egretta garzetta | reverse complement strand
GGGGCCCCAGCCGCAGATGGTGGCCGAGCCCTCGGCGCAGGATCTGGTCACCGCGAAAGCCACTCCAGCAGAGGCAATGGCATGGACAAAGGCTGATTCCCTGGTAGCTGTGAAAGAGAGAAATCAATAAATAGTGGCCAGTGAAGGGACCATGCATGGCTTTGATCAGCCCTGTGAACACCTTCTCTCGAGGGCACGGCAGAAGGCCAGGAAACTCTCTTCTTCCCTGTGGTCCAGCTTGGACCTACTCCAAAGACATTTTCTTATACTAGGAAATAAGCTCCTGTGGAGACAGGACCAGGCTTGATTCAAGGCCACTGAGGTCAGCCAAGACGTTTTGACTAAGGTCATCCTAAGGTCTTAGGATAGGGCTGTGGCAAAACAAAAAGCAGTGCAAACCTGGGTTTCAGGGGGCGTATAGGATCTACTGTATGGTTCTTTGAGGGCAATGCACCCCATAGCCATACCCTGAGCTGCAGTCTTGGCTTCAGATGCATGGAATTTGGGCTATGTTCCCATAACATGGAAAATGCAGGTCTACACTTAATGACAGCCTCCACCCTTAGTGGTGGGACCAGGACCAAGTAAAGCACATCCTCCTCCTCAACTGGGAGAGCTGCTGATGGCTGGAAGGTAGGAAAATGCCAGGATGGCCAGGTACTCCCCAATCCTCACTATGTCAAGTAAACATTGTCCCCACCCTTCATCCTGAGGCCACCTTCTATTTCCTAGGCTCTCTAGCTCAGAGACAGTGTTCAATGCATGGCATCTTGAGTCTATCCAAGGTTTTGCTTACTTGCCTAATTAAGACCCTTGCCAAGAGGACTGGAAATGAGCTTTCCTTTTCTGCCCATTGCCTCAGAATGGTGGGTGGGATCAGCCAAAAGATGTCATGGTTAGGGACCACGGAGCCTTAGTCTCCGTGGAGACCTTCCTTCACAGCCTTTCTTCTAAGCTGGATGGGGAAGAGCAGCTCAGCATGAGCCTGGCTTTCCTGGATGCCAGTGGTTTTTCTACACTGTGCCAAAATGAAAACCAAGCATGTAAAACTGCTTTGCAAATGGGTAATATACCAAAATACCAGTTTTTATCACCCCCCACCCCCCCTGCTGTTTTGGTCTCATTATATTTCTTCACTCACTAGAAATGGCCCTGAAGTTCATCACCACACCTCAGAAGACACCACTGCAAGGTTTTTTGGCTTCAGCAAAATGGCGTTTTTATCATTATCAGGGCTATTCTCAAACCCTTGAGGCAATTCTAAGAAGACACAATGATTCTGATAACTGGCCTCCCTTAACCTCCTGTACCATTCCCCACGAGCTCACCTCATGCCTATAGAAGAGTTAGCCAAGAAAGCATATTGTCTCTGGCACCTTTCAGATGATTAGGCTAGGACAGTGTTGAAATATGAATGGCTCCATAAGGGCAGAAGGTCAGGTTTTCAGTTGACGCAGTTTCACCAGCTTCTACTGAGCTTTGCATCAGCTGACGAGGTGGCTACTCAAAACCACTCAAACCTTCTCTGCACCATATTTTGCTGATCTGAGCTTTCCCTGGGCATTTTGGCTTAATCTTTACCTTCTAGATGCTTCCAGGCTTTACTAACATGAAGTGAGTTTAATACACCAAGCCAAAAAGCCAACATGTTCTCAGGGAGAAATCAAAACTGCAGGCTTGCAGAGCGGTCCCGGCTGGATTGAAGGCTTAAGCAAGAACTTGTGCAGCACTGCTTTGTTTTGGGAAGACTACCAAATACAACAATATGCAAATCAAATAATGTGCATGAATTTACAAGCCGAAGGTATGAGCAATGTCCTGGAACATGTTGTCAATAAGCATCGTGAGGTTAGTAAGTCACTGGGGGCTAGAACCAAAAAAGGAAAATGCAGGAACTCTCAGTTCCACAATGCGATTTTCAAAAACCCTTGTTCAGCATCTGTCCAGCCTGGAGGATCCCAGCTTCTTGCAAATGGTGACCATGCAGTTCCTGAGCTGTGTGAAAGCTCAGCTTTGGAGCATGAACAGATGAGTCCAGTTCTAACAGGACTGGGGATTTGGCATCTTGCACTTGCATAAAGCCAGGTGCGATCCAGAAAACAAATCTTGCGGGTGGGGAGCTTCATACGATGTCTTCAGGGACACTGATGACCAGGAAAGGCAAAGGCTTCTTGTAGAAGTCAGTCAGATAAGCTAGTGGGATGAATGTCATTGCCCTCTGGTAAGGAGGTAGAGGGTATAGTGCCTGACCAGACCTAGCTGACACACCTTCCACTTCCTCCCATTGTAGCCTAACTAATCTCAAAACCTTTTGATATGCTGCTATGCCATGGACAGGAGAGGAAGATGATAATCCTTCTTCTTCCCCCTTCTATCTGACAGCTGTAAGGGCTAAAGCATGTTGCTTGGGTAGGTTTGGTCTCATCTCTTGGGAATCACCCCTTCCTCTGCTCAGGAGAAGAGACCTGCTCCAGGCCTTTGGCTATTTGGGAAGGGGCTGTAGGTGCTGAACTGATGGTTGCAAATGCCATGGAGAGCCCCTGTGCCTTGCCATGCTGGGACTGAAAAAAAAGCATCCACAGTCATGGTGTTTGTGCAGAAAACCTTCTCCTGCACGGGTATATGAGAGGGGTGGCCTTGGCTTAGGAGTCCACAGGTCATGGAACCCACCTTAGCCGTTAGCTCAGAACAGAGGTGTTTCTCTGTGCATACAGGTGCAGAGCTCACCAAAACCCAGGGAGCTTCAGGCAATGCAGCCGGAGAATCTTCAGAATTTCTGCATTTGCCAGGACTTGGTTGCAGCTGAACAAGGAGTTACAGGAGGACAGCTTTGGTTGTGGATACTCAGTCCTAAATCCCAGGTCTGTTGCTAGCCCTTACTGAAGGGCTACAACTCCAGGAAGGTATTGATAGGATTTGCTTTAAGAAACACGGATTATACGCAGCTCTCCTCTTCCCAGAAGGAGCCCGATGCCTTTTACAGCCTGTATACGCAGTAATCACTCCCCGGCTTTTGAAATGCAGCCACCCCTGGGGTGGAGCACAGCCACCACTTAAGAGCATACAACAGGAAGCAAATAGCATTGTATCTGATCGTAACTACCTGGGGAATGTAGGCAGGCAGAGCAAAGAGGCTGAGATCTGGCCCCGGGCACTGAGGTTAGGAGTTTGTCTCTTGAGAAAGTTGCAACCGATCTCTTAATGACTCCACGAAATTAGGGCACTGGGTTTACATCTCCTACCCCTAACTTAAGGCACCGAGTTCAATATTGACGCAGATGGAAGCGCGCCATTGCATGAATCATGTCCTGCCACCTCCTAAGTTCCAGGACTGTCCTCCGATTACTAAGCAGACCTGACCCTGCTGAGCTCTGAAGAGCTCCCCAGGTTGTAGCCGGAGGCGGTGTGGCTGCAGGAATGGAGAAGGAGTGTATAGAGATACAGATAAGCAGAAGGAAAGCATGCACTTGTAATGGAAATGAGGGGTTATTAAGGTGCCATATAAAAATGCAAGAGACTTAGGCAAAGATAACAGAAAGTGCAGTATATTTGTCAGGTCGCCTCATTCCTCTGGGTGGTTCTGGTAGCAGGAGACAAGCAGCTCGTTCTGACTTGAAGAGAGCTTCTGGAAAATCATCTGGCAAGAGAAGGTTAATAGGGACTAATACCTCATGGGGATGTTGACGTAAGAGCATTTTAACCACTTTGTTTTCAGTGCACCACAAGGTCACCAAAGCTCTGGCTTCAGCTTGTTTAATTCCTGTCTGCTCCCAAATTTCCCTGTGGGGCTTAGAGACTTGGATGGCTGGTGCTCCAAGGTATACCCTGTTCTGGACCCTTTAGGGGGGGATTGGCTTTCAGTGAAAAAGATGCTGAGACTCTGCCCTGGTGAGACCCCACCTGGAGTACTGTGTCCAGTTCTGGGCTCCCCGGTTCAAGAAGGATGAGGAACTCCTAGAGAGAGTCCAGAGGAGGGCAACAAGGATGATGAGGGGACTGGAGCATCTGCCCTAGGAGGAAAGGCTGAGGGAGCTGGGCTTGTTCAGCCTGAAGAAGAGAAGACCGAGAGGGGACCTCATCAACACATACAAATATCTTAAGGGTGGATATCAGGAGGATAGAGCCAGACTCTTCTCAGAGGTGTTCAGCGCCAGGGCAAGGGGCAATGGGCACAAACTGAAGCAGAAGAGGTTTCAGTTGAATATGCAGAAAAACTTCTTGACTTTGAGGGTGCCTGAGCCCTGGCCCAGGCTGCCCAGGGGGGCTGTGGAGTCTCCTTCTCTGGAGATATTCAAGGCCCACCTGGATGCTGTCCTGTGCCCCCTGCTCTGGGTGACCCTGCTTTAGCAAGGGGGTTGGACTAGATGATCTGAGGTCCCTTTCAACGCTTGCCATTCTGGGATTCTGTGACTTACAGAGGGCCTTTAGGGATGCTTTGTAGCTGCCCCCTAATGCAGAGGTCTCCAAGTCACTGTTCACTTCTGGAAATTGTTTCCTAAGGAGCCTGGTCTGTGAAACTGAGAACCTCAAGGTCCTGTGCAGAACAACTCTGACCACTCTGTCTCAGCAGCAGAAACATCTCGGGATGCTAAAACACATGGCCGAGCTGTATCGATACTAGAATTCAGAGACCTGAGGATGAGGTGACCTAAGATTTGATTTCCTGCTTTTGCAGGGCTTTTGAATGTGACTTTGGGCAAATCCTTTAGCCAGTCTGCGCTTCTGCTTCCTTATCCATACATCTGAGAAGAATCCTTCTAATCTCTTCAGGAGCCTGCAATGCTAATTTCAGTGACATCTTCAGAACAGCGGTCAGGTGTTGGAGCTGAACAGAGGGTCATCAAGTTGTGGGAGGAGGAAGGCAGATGAATAACTGCATAAATATCTCAACTGTCTAATATATGAAACCTGCTCTCATGTGTTCTTCTGCCTAGACAGTGACTTATTTTTCCTGAGTCTTTCTCTGAATGACTAAATGATTAACCCCAGGTCAGACAGATATCCCTGATATGTGGGAGGAAGGACTATGGTGATGTAGAAGGATGAACATAATGGTTGAGTCCCCATCCCTGGAGGTATTTAAAAGACAGGTAGGTGAGGTACTTAGGGACATGGTTTAGTGGTGGGCTGGCAGTGCAGGGTTAACGGCTGGACGTGATGATCTTAAAGGTCTTTTCCAACCTAGACGATTCTATGATTCTACGATTCTATGTTTAATTTAGTCTTAAAAAGTTACAGGTCCTTTTTACCACCTTTGTACCATAGCACTGAGCCCTGTTGTCCCCACTTTGGACACCCTAAATCTTTCCCTCCTCCCTGAAGAGTGGTCTGGTGGTAACAGCAGGTTTCTGGGACAGGGCAAAGCAAGCCACCTTCAGATGTGCTGGGAGCTGAAGCTGCAAGTCCCGTGTCCTGGACCGCAGCTCAAAGAACTAGATGGTAGTTTAGAAAGGGGGCACTCTTGTTTCTGCTGACTGCTCTTTAAAAAAAAGTGGTGAGATCTGTGCAGGCATAGAAAGGAAGAAAGGAAGAAGAAGGGAAGAAGAAGGGAGTAAGGGAGGGAGGGAGGGAGGGAGGAAGGAAGGGAGGAAGGGAGGAAGGGAGGGAGGAAGGGAGGAAGGAAGGAAGAAAGGAAGAAGAAGGGAAGAAGAAGGGAAGAAGAAGGGAGTAAGGGAGGGAGGGAGGGAGGGAGGAAGGGAGGAAGGGAGGAAGGGAGGAAGGGAGGAAGGGAGGAAGGAAGGAAGGAAGGAAGGAAGGAAGGAAGGAAGGAAGGAAGGAAGGAAGGAAGGAAGGAAGGAAGGAAGGAAGGAAAAACGAAAAATGCCTTGCTTTGAGGTGGTTCTGGGCTGTACATCTTGTGAGGAAGGAAGCAGACCTCAGGTAGCCAAGCAGTAGAGCTGGACCCTGCTCTAAGGGTTTTCCACTCAGCCACTTTTCTAGATGGTCCTCCTGAAGGTGTGGAAGCTCCTTTGCAAAAGGAACATTGATGTCTCCAGAACAGTTACTGACTCTACTCTGTGGCGACAAACTTCCCATGCCAACAACCCTTTACTGCCCAGGACCTTGTCACCATCCTTTTTGAACCATAGCCTTTGGAGTGAAACACTGACTTAATGCCTTTTTGGGCTTGATAATGTGTGAACAACATGGAAAAGAATAGAATTGTCCCGCATTGCTCCTGGAGATGTACGACAATGAAGGAAAGAATTCCCACATCTTAGTCACTCCTTCCAGCCATCATTAGCATGTCTACTCTTGCATAGAGGATCCTACTCCCCGTTCCATTCTAGGAAAGGCACTGCAATGGTGTGGCTGCAAGCCTTGAATTTCTGACACGGCAGAATTCTTGAGTGGTCTTGGGAGAGACACTCAGCAAGCAGGGTAAAATGGAAAAAATACCATATCTGCTTAGCAGGACTCTGGGGAGGAGACATGCTGTTTCCTCTGAGCTTCATTTTTCAAAGCTAAAAGAGAAGAGGAAGCTACCTGTTGTGTCAGCTATTTCAGACAGCCAGACACCCACCTCTGAGGGGCGGAAGGTGTAAAGTCTTTCCAGCACTTGTCTGGTAGGGCATGTACCCAGGGAGTGTGAGAAAGGGTTTCAGTTCCCTCCTTGGCTTGAGGGGATACAAACCCACAGCTGTCATGTTAGGATTTGCACATGAGTTGACATAGATTGACTCTAGATTTTAAAAAAAAAAAACCAAAAATCTAAATAAACCCCAAGAACCAAGAAACTGGCTATAAAACTGGGGCAGAGTACTGTTTCTGGTATTTGGAGCCAGCACAGCCCTGCCTCTTACAGTGGGGGCCTGTCCTAACAGCTCAATTTCCCCCTGATTACTGTGGTCAGGGTCCTTCTTGCAGGTCCTTCTTGCATCATGGGGATTGCAGGGAGGGAAGGCGTCAAATGGAGGAAGATGTAGAGGAATTAGTGAAGTGAGCTTTGAGAGTTTTGGAAGCCCAGTCTTTGACTCAGGTGAGGTGAATTCTGTTTTTGACTGTAGTCTAAAGAGGACTCCCCAGCTGCTATCAACACGCTGTGGTTTCTTCCATGAATCCGTCAAGAGAGCCACCTTACCTAGATGTGGGAGGAGACTTGTGCCATTCCACTGTAGGCAGGGCCACCCCTAAACATCCCTATGGTGAAAGCTGAACCAGAAGAGTTTGACTGGAAGGCCATGTTGCACCACTTTGGAAGAAAAAGAAGGATGCCAGAAAAGTTTAGTACCAAATGGTCCTCACCATGGATGCAGGAGCTGAAGCACTGATGATGTAAAAGTCACTGCCTGCTCCTTATTTGTAACTACACTGAAGCCAAGGCTGGAAGAAGGCCTCAGCTCTGAAGGGTACCTCTCAGAGCTACCTTGAGCCAAAGTCTCATCAGTTGTTAAGTAGATGGTGAGTCCCAGAAGTAGGTTTCTCTAGTCTCACACTGACAGCCTTGCAGGTGCAGCTAGTTTCTGAACAGCAGAAGTGAAATCCAATGAAACTCAGAGCTCAAGGGAGCTGCGAAAATGTATGTAGACATCACTACTGGCTTATACTAACATGAACGGCATTGCCTCCTGGCCCTGAAATCTCTGTGCAGGATAAGCAAGGACCAGCTGCGGCAATGCAGCCTTGATTGTCCCAGATAACAGCAAAAGATACTCCAGTCCCTCAGCCCATCTGGCCTCTGTGCTAAACTTGCCAGCCAGCAGATCCCTCAGAGCCAAGAACCAAGGGTTCAGGACATGAGGATGATGTCCCCCATCTTATGATGCGCCAAAGGGGGTTTATAAGAAAGATAGGGACAGACTTTTTAGTAGGGCCTGTTGTGATAGGACAAAGGGTAATGGTTTTAAACTAAAAGAGGGTAGATTCAGACTATATACAAGGAATTTTTTTTATGATGAGGGTGGTGAGACGCTGGCCCAGGTTGCCCAGAGAGGTTGTAGATGCCCCATCCCCAGAAACATTCCAGGCCAGATTGGACGGGGCTGTGAGCAACCTGACCTGGTTGAAGATGTCCCTGCTCACTGCAGGGGGGTTGGGCTAGATGGCTTCTAAAGGTCCCTTCCAACCCAAAACATTCTATGATTCTGTGGTTCTAAGGAATGAAGGGTCACATCTCAGAGCACAGGACGTATTTCTCCCCAGGGAAAAAAGGAGGGAAGATGGGGAAAAAAATGTTAAAATGTTTTTTTTTTTTTTTTTTAATGATCACAAAGAAGCAAATCGTTTGCCAGTCAGAACTATTAAATATTGGCACAGCACCAGGTGAAGACAGAGAACAAGGAACGCCTTGGCACACGCCGGCTGACAGATCCATCCACGCTGCAGAGACAGTGCCCAAGTGCTGGAGGGAAACAAGTGTTGTTCCCATCGTAGAGGAGGAGGAGGATCACAGAGGTGTCACGGCTGCTGTGAGCCTGACATTGCTTGTGGGGAAAATACTGGGAACGTTGGAAACAAAATATTGGCTCTCATGGCCTTGGAGGCAGGCGAGCTTCAGTTTCACCACATTCCTCTTGATTGTAGCAATAGAGGATCCCAACTCAGATAAACCAACGGAAAGGGTTTTACATAAGCTGTCTGGCTCAGCCTCAAGCTTCCTTCTCCTCCTGGAGAGGCCCCAGTTTCCAGTGTTCATATTTCCCCTGACCCATCCTCACCAATCTCAATATGTTGGTCTCCTGCAACGGCATCTCTTGGCCTAGCACTGAAGGTTCCTTGGTTACCCCCTTACCTCTTAAAAGGGACACCTTGTACCACACTTGCTGTTCACTTTCAAAGATGCACCTTCTACCCATCAGGAAAGGTGGAGAGGAGCAAGTTGTGGCCTTGATGGTCTCAAAACAAGGACTATGAAAGGAGGGGACAAGTCAGGCTTTCTGGTGGGACAGTGAATCGTTCCACAAAGCACATTCCCAAATTCCACATCACATGCTGTACTCATACTAGGTATATTGGAAAACGTTTTCCAAAGTGAAAGCCTTAGGAAGACATCCTGACCTTCTTCAAAGTTTTAATTTCTTTATTTGATGTCACTTCCAAGTCTAAACACTGAGCAGCAAAGTGCCCTGACCCTGATTTTCTGCTCGATCACAGCAGCATCAGTCAGGAAGTCCCTGTGGTTACTCTGAGAAGACTCTAGAGTCTTTAAGAAGATCAGAGCCTGGTGACTGCCTCACCCAGTGGGCTGCAAATGCTAGACAAATTCCTTCTCTGGACACGAGCAATTCCAAAACTCTGCCTCAGTTTCCCCATTTGCAAAAATGGACAAAATTCATATGTCATGGCACATAATAAACCACTCATAAATCTATTCAATGGTGATAACTATTGACTGACACCACAGACCACATCTGGCATACTGTCCATCCAGGACAGGGACAGAAAGCTCAACTTACACTCTATAGCCTGAGCTTTGCGCATCCTTTCAGCCTACAACATTACAGAGGAGAAGAGCAAAAGGGAGGACTTTTCTCTTCACTCAGTACTGCATGATGCCTTATTACCCTAGGAGTGATGCTTGTGCTTGGATCACTCTTTTTCCATAGGGCCTTCCATGAGAACATCAGTTCCTCAAGCTGCCCTGTGCTGAGCTGTGTGGACATGGCTACTGATTTATCAGCACATCAGAGAGTCATGGGATAGGATCATAGAATCATTTAGGTTGTAAAAGCCCTTTCAGCTCCCCCAGCCCAACCGTTCCCCTACCCCTGCCATCCCACCCCCAAACCCTGGCCCTCAGCACCGCCTCTGCCCGGCTGTTAAATCCCCCCAGGGCTGGGGACTCGACCCCTTCCCTGGGCAGCCCCTTCCAGTGCCTGACAGCCCCAAGGGGAAGGAATTGTTCCCCATGGCCAACCTCACCCTGCCCTGGCACAACTTGAGGCCGGTGCCCCTCGTCCCATCGCCCCTTCCCTGGGAGCAGAGCCCGACCCCCCCAGCTCCCCCCTCCTCTCAGGCAGTTGTAGGGAGCGATGAGGGCTCCCCTCAGCCTCCTCTGCTCCAGGCTGAACCCCCCCAGCTCCCCCAGCCGCTCCCCAGCAGCCTGGGGCTCCAGACCCCTCCCCAGCTCCGCTGCCCTTCTCTGGACACGCTCCAGCCCCTCCAGGTCCTTCGGGGAGGGAGGGGCCCAACCCTGACCCCAGCATTCAAAGTGCGGCCCCCCCAGTGCCCAGCACAGGGGCACGGTCCCTGCCCTGCTCCTGCTGGCCACCCCACTCCTGATACAAGCCAGGATGCTGTTGGCCCTCTTGGCCACCTGGGCACACTGCTGGCTCATATTCAGCGGGCAATCATCTGGGCTTACAGCCATTATAGGTCTTGGCAGTAGCTCCAGGACTTCCCACAGCAGCTCTGCATTGCACAGAGAAGATGTGTCCAAAGCTATATAAACCCTCATCAATCTTGTCTGGAAGCGCATGATTGCATGGGATCATTTGGACAAGAGCAGAGCCCAGACGGTTGCCTGGGATCCTTTGGATGCAGAAGCATCACTAAGTCCATGCCTCAAAGATCTGTTTGTAAGACTACAGGCTCCGTGCAGATTTACAGACTGACCTGAGTGATTTGGAGCCACACACCAGTGAAACCCAAGCACTTGCTTCCATCATCTGGCGTGTAGGCTTGTCTCAGGTCCCCTAGCCTTTAGCAGCATTTCCCAAGTGGGTTTACCTCCAAGTCTGGCGCAGCCTGCTTTGAAAAAACAGCAGTCCCCGGGGGGGCTGCAGGTAATTGAGGCTTTCAGGTCTAACCCTAAAATGGGGTGGCTCCAAGACCAGACGCAGCGGTGGGAGAAATGCAGCTTTGGAGCACCCACACTGCAGCAAGTGATGCCAGCCAGGAGCTGCCCTGCGGATCCATTCCAGGCTCCGCGTGATGCCACAGCCTATGCCCTTCTTCACAGCGAGCCACTCCAACTCCATGCCCAGCTGATTCTGCACTGTTTCTCATCAAAATCCAGCTCCGGGGTTTGTTTCACTTTTTTATCCTTTTAAAAATCAGGCCCCAAAATGCAAAGACTTATGCAAATACAAAGCATAATAACAAGAAGCTAACCACACTTTTGCATATCTTAAAGGAAAGGTTAGGTTTGGGTCCCATCTGTGTTTTGAACGAAGTTCTGATTGAGTTCTTGTTTCCTCTGAACCAGCATGCTAGTGTCAACACATCCCTGGGAAGATGAAAGGCCCTAAAAAGACATTTGATCAGATTAGCTCTGATTCAGATCATCGGAGGGAAATTATTAAATGGGCAATTCCTGCCAGGGAACATGAAGGCGATACAGATAAGAGGGAATGCTGGATTGAAGGAGGTTGGATTAACATAGTTTGTAAAATCCTGAAGACCAAGATCCCCTAAAATATCCGAACAGTGGGGTTTTTTTTTTCTTTTTTTTTTTTTTCTTCCTTTTTTTTTTAGCTTTTTTTCTGCTGGTTGCTTATGGTTATTGTTGCACCCCGCACAACAGAGCTGCAACCTCCAGGGCGGTGCTCACGCTTCCAAACCTTTCAGGATCTACCTGAAACAGGTAGAGCCAGATTGGCAGACGCCGGAGCAGCCCGGGAACCTTGTGCGCGGTGCTGGGAGTGGGGCCGGTGCTCTCTGCCGCCCTCCGAGCCCTCGTGTGAGCCGAGGGTGGGTGGAGGGCTGGAATGCTCTCACTAATTAGCTACTGTCAAAATAACCCCAGGTGATCGCAGGTAACCAGACCCCCAAGATAGGCAAATCAGCAGGATGGTCTGGTATCAGTAACCCAAGTCTGATACCTGCAAAGCAAACATCCCTCTCTCTTTTTTTCCCCCCCGCCAATCTCTCTGTCAATCTAATCATTACCATGTATGTCTCCCTACCTACCTTGCTTAACGCAAGCACGTTTTATCTGTCTTTCTGCTGGCTTGGTCATGTGTGAAACACTCAGTGTCTGATCCCCCCCCTCCTGCCATCCCATAAATGCTGCCTTCTGAATATTTCATCATCGTCTCAAGCCCTGAACCAGCGCGGTCCTCTCGGCCCTTCGAATCTCCCCAAATTACCCCGACCCCTCATCTCCCCAACAGCCCTATGTCCCTGGGAGGCTCTAGACAAAAGGAAGCTGTGTGCCAATTGGGGGTTATTAGCAGAGATACAGCATGCTCATTGTGGCAGGACCAAGTCCTTAATGAAAGGGGAAGGCGGAAAAGGAGCATGGAAGGACTGGGGTGCAATTCTCCGGGGCGCGTTCCAGGTTAAAGGATCATCGGGGTCCCTTCTGGCCTTGAAAAAAAAAAAAAAAAAGCAAGAAAATAAAAGGCAAGCCCCAAAGACAGCTATGCAAAACAGCCCTGCTGGTCAATAGGATACGGGGAAGAAAAAAAAAAAAAAATTGTATTCTGTTATCAGAAGCAACATGGTCGAACAAAAGGATCGCCTTCGCCCACCTGAGAATGGAATGTGAGGCTCCATTTCGCTGCTCTGATCGTATTTGACAGCCCCCCTCGAGACTGCCTGGTTGGTATGGCAAATCGTCCTTATTACCTGCTGGGGTGAATGAATCCCCCTTTGTGCTGGCACTGTCACGCTGCATTAGGTTGACAATGGCCCGAGATATTTTATATGAAATTTGCCCTCACTTGTGATTAGCCAGCACCAACTAAGTCATAGCAACCTAGAACTATGCATTGGCCGGGCCCCGTTGTCGGCCGAAAGGGAAATCCCTATTCAAATGGTTTAATAAAACAATCTAAAGGGCGTGTGAATCGTGAAAAGCATTTTCACTTTTCTCTTTAGCTTAATCTCATGGTCGCTGGGATATTGTGCTCTGAGCAGACCCCAGCAGGGTGTGGGCTAAGGTCCCCCATCAACTTCTTTTACAGCCTCCTTTTCTGCGAGTTAATGATATACCGGTGTGATTGCCTCCCGCAGCAAGAAGAAACACGCATTTGATGAAAAGGATGGACCTCCTAACACATCCTAAATGGCAACAATTTCTCATCCAAAGGTCACAGGTCATAACCTGGATTTTGAATCACCACCCAGATCTTTTTCAAAGCCCTGCTAAAGCTGGGGGATTCTGCGAGGCCGTTTTACACACAGACACACACACACACACACAGAGACACCGCGTTATCTCCAGAGGTTCCTGCTCTGCTTGAGTCCTGAGTTTAGCGTTTGGAAACAATTGGATTTTCCCCTGGTTTTGGGCTACGCTTTGCTGCCTTTCACATCCTCTCAACCCAGGGTTGCACAGGGAAAAGCACAAGACAGAGGTGGGCAATGCAGAGATGCGTGGTCTCTCTGCAAGGCACCTCCTGAGCATCCCCAGAGGGTCACCCAGAGCTCGGCAGCACCCGGGGTACAAGCAAGACATGCGGTTGAATCAGCGGCTGGCCATTCATCCAAAACTTGGCATGCTCCCAGCCCCGAGCATCACCTCCAGCAAGGTTTCAAGGTCTCAAAATTCTCCCCACTCTCTTGCAGGTGTGGAAAAGCTCCCCCAGTGCTGACCCCTTGATAAACCAGACCTCCCATGCATGGGTGGGATGCAGCCACAGAGATTTGGCTGTGGAGTGGGCTTGGAGGAGGGGGAAGGAGAAACGTAGGTTTGCCCTTTTGCATTTTCACTCTTCTTCTTCGCCTGGGCTGGGAAGTGGAGGAAGGCAGCGGCAGCGGGTATAGGTCACTGCAAGGCTAGCTCAAAGCCGGGTGCTCACCTTAACGTTTACCTAAACAGAGGAATGCTTTGCATCTGCAAAATGAGGCTGGAAATCCCCGGGGAAACGAGCTCCCTCATGAACCTCCTGCAGCCGAGCTTCCAAGCAGAAACAAAAGGTGAAGGGGAAAGCAGTCTGGGAACCTGTTTTGTTTTCTCCACTTTCCTTTCCTCTTCTCTATTTTTCCCCCTTCCCACCATGAACCCTTGGGCCAGGTGGGGGGTTCCTCTGTTGGCCGCATGTCAATACTCTCCCTCAATTTTTCCCCACCAGAGCTCAGCAAGAAGAGAGGGTCTGCAGGGAGCATGCACAATGAAAGCAGCCCAGGCTCTCACGAGGCACCCTTTTGGCTTTCAAAGTCCACATTAACCTCTCCTGAAGGGTGTTCACACGAGCTGTGGTATGTTTCCACTGCAGCTCTCCACCTAATTGTAAGCAATCTGGGGCAAGGAGTGATTTTGTTATTATGTACTTGTACAGTATTTAGCACAATGGGGCCCTGATCTCTGCTTGGGGCCTCAGAGTCTACTGTAATACAAATAATTAACCATAATAGAGCTGGGCAAATATCTTAATAAAACCATGGAATCAATTTGAGGCAATTAAGCAATTTTTTTGGCTTGCAGAAGTTTTTGCTTTACAGGTTCACTTTGGAGAAGGGAGGGGGTTTTGGGTGCTGGGGGAAATGCAGGGAAGAGCCAGCTGTGTCAGGACAAGGGGTAATGGTTTTAAACTAAAACAGGGGTAGGTTTAGACTAGGCAGGGGTTGCCCAGAGAGGGGGTGGAGGCCCCATCCCTGGGACCATTCCAGGCCAGGTGGGACGGGGCTGGGAGCAACCTGATGTGGTTCAAGGTGTCCCTGCTCCTGCAGGGGGGTTGGGCTGGGTGACCTCTAGGGGTCCCTTCCAACCCAAACCATTCTATGATTCTATGATTCTAACTGCTCACCCCCCTGCAGCAGGCTTTGGCAATCTTCTTTTTTTTTTTTTTTTTTTTTGGTGGGTTTCAGTTTCACCCAGTTGGGGAGGCAGAAAAGTTTTATGCAGCTCCCAAAGCACAAAAGCCACTTTTTATAAATAGCTTGTAAGAGGAAGCGCAGTTTGGAGGCTGGATCTGTGGGGTTCCTGAGGGAGAAGGGGCTCAGTCCTAAACAGCATGACTTTTGAGAAGCTCACCTGCCATACCTCTGCCCCAGTTGCCCCCCTGTGAAATGAAGAGCAATCCTTCTCCTCCTGCTTTCTAATCCCAAGCACCTGAGGATGCAACTTGCTGCTAAAGCAATGAGGATGGTAGATCTATTTAGACAGAGAGAAATAAGAAAATTGCAAAGTCCCAGACACAGACCGAGTGATTTACAAGCAATTATAAGTCATCAGATAAGCTTTGGATGACAGATATTCTGATTATAGTTGAAGCTCTTGTATAATTTGCAAGTGGAAGAGGGAGCTAAATATATTGAACACTTGTCTAAAGTTGTATTCAGTTCTGCACTTGTCCATCACGGAAGGAGTGCATGTGAGGACGCTACAGCAAGGACCACATCTTCTAAGGGTGGGCAAACTACAAATCTGCTGGCTCACCCAACCTAAACAGTAACCTCAAGAACTGCACTACACCACCCTTTTCTGAAGGCAATAGCTATAGCCTCCATAAACACATCTGCTGGCCAAGTGGGCGCAGACCCCGAACTTTGTCATGAATAGATCTTCTACGGCCAAGCCTTTGGAGGAACTCTTGTGACCAACAGTCACGTTCTAAAAGGCATTCCCTTAAATCTTTCAGTCCTAGGAAGACACAATCAGAATAATCACAACAGAAAAATTCAAAAAAAGAAAGGTATCCCTCCATACACCACTGTGCATTGACAGTATGGCTAAGGCAAGTCTGTGAACTGGTGATCAGCCTGGTGTTGGTCCCAGCCATGGAGAAATGAGTCCTAGTACTTAAAAATTGAAGAAAAGGATGTGCAACACAATGCTGTCAAAGTAGACCTCACCCTCTACTGCATGTCTGTCCTAGTAACAATTTGTTTTAGGTACCACGAAGGGTTAGCCCGGCATCTTGTTTGAATGAAAATGTCATCAGTTTGATTTGGGAAGCCAGTCAAAAACATGCAAGGTGGATACTTGGCTAGGAGACCACCTGGCAATCTGTGACACCCAGAACAAGACAAAGAGCTTGAGTTCTTAGTGGATATAAGACCTCAGAAATGAGATATATGGAATTTTTCCATCAGCTTCACCGCCAAATGATAGACAGGGGTTAAATAATAATAATATCCACAATAAAATAGCCATAACTTGTATCTACTCATGATTTAAAACAGTGAAGCTCTCACACACCCAGAGTATCTACCTTGCCCCACCAATGTGAATGGGCTACTTGTCATGGAGAGCTGCCCACTCACGTGCCTGTGCCCACACTGGTGAAGCGAGTGACATGCAGTTCTCATCCTGCAGTGTGGGCAAGTGCCACATGCTCTGACTGCAGGGACGAGGAGCCAGCTCAGGGAGAGAGCTGTCTTCAACTGGAACATCCAGCCTGGGTTAGGAGAATGATCTGGGTTTTCTGATGCCTACCAAGAAGCTCTCAGACATGATGATTTCTGTTCCTCACTGATCCACACAGAGTTTTGAACCTGTGACCTCAGAACAATTTCAAAATTGTGGATAGATGATGTCAAGACTCAGTTATCCTGCTGCTGCGTGATACCTCCCATAATCAGAACTGCAGCACAGTTGTTGCAGCATGAGATAGATACTTGACCTCAAAATAAAACCCCCAACCTGTTGTAGAAGCAAACGATACCAAACACCTCCAGACAACTTTCTCAACCAGTCATCATTTGTATTCATAAGACAAGCCAATTTCATTAATCTTATGCTTACCTTATTTCGCCCAGGTTTCTGAAGCTCGAATAACACCCACCTACCTAATTACCCAGACGCAGTTTTCTCGCCCAGCCCCGTGCCATACACTCCTCAGCCTTCATGGCGAGTGGAGCTGGAAGCCTCTCCTATGGAGATGATCTCTTCCAGTCTGAACTGCACATGGGTTTTGCCCTCCCAGGCAAGGAAAACGATGGGCAGCCAGAATGTGAATAACCTCCAGGTAGGGATTGGAGTCTCTCTGAAGAGAGATGGGGGCTGTGAGTGAGTGGGAAGAAGAGGCAGGTGATGTGGGTTTTGATCCAGCTTCGATCTCTGTCTCTGGGCTCACCCGTTTTAAGCCAAATGATAACATTTCCTTTGATGAAGCATTGCCTTCCTCAGGCTATATGTCATTACAGTATTTTTGCTTCTCCTCTTTCACATTGTGAGGTTCTTCCAGAGCTTTGCCAACCTGACTGCAAGAAAACTTGCAATTCCAGATTATACTTCTCATTCTTGCTGCTTTTAATTCACCAAATGCCTGTTTGCTCTTACGTCAACCCTGCCTTTGTATTTGATGACTGGACATGATGTTATTTGTGATTTTGCATCTTCTGTCCTGCTATAGGTTCTTAGAGAGCATCCACAGCCCACAGCTATGGGTGTCCACGCTCCAGAGTTGGTGGGAACAACTCATGGCTCCTTATCCAGCATACTAAATGGGGGGGAGGGGGGGAGGAGGAGGAGGAGGAAGGGCAATGACCTGTTCTGCCTACACTGTCTTTAGTGGGAGTGGAAGGCATTTGCCAAACTGCTGGAGGAACCCAGTACCTTAAGGGTTTACTGACAGTGCGCATCGCTTTCATCCCTGCCTATCTTACAGCAACAAAATCAAAGCTACGCATCCTGCAGTCTCGTGGGATGGGAGCTACTAAAGATTCCTCTCTTGCTGTTAAATGTTAGCTCCCTCAGTGGCAACACTGCCGCTGCCCTATGTAATGAGTGGGGATAGATGACGTATGAAGTGCAGAAAAAAGAAAAAAAGGAACAATCAAGAACCCCTAGGAAATGTCTTTGAAAATCAGTTACTGAATAAATTGGGTAAAGTAAAAAAATATATTTTGGCCATCAGCAGAACATCATGGTGCCTGTTTCTCCTCTTGGCCTGGTGTAAATCTGAAAAACCTTTACCTAATTCAGTGGAAGTGGCAGAAAGTTAAGCCAGGGTAATTAAGGGTGCATCTTGGTATAGGAGTATTTATTTCCTACAAAAATCTTACCTTTTCCAATGAGACACCTTGCTTCTTGTTATTTTGCATGAAACTCATATCTAGATGCACTGGCACAGGCTCAGCCCCTGCTCCAGAAAGCCTTCAAATCATAGCTATCAGACTTGGACTTTGCACCCTTCTGCCCAAAGGCAGGATCCTCTCTGCCTAAACTATCCCCGACAGATGTTTGTCTAACCTGTTCTCGAAAACCTCCCAGGTCGGAGCTCCCACCCCTTCCCCAGGCAAATTATCCTCATGCTTCACTACCTTTACCGTTAGACTGCTCTTCCTAAAGTCTAGCCCCAGTCCCCCCGCTGCGATTGAAGTGGACGTGGAGAACTTGTCAAATTAACCTGGGCAAACCAAAGGAGGAGGTGGAAGTGCAAGGCAGAGAGGAAAACGAAGTAATGCTGCGAGGTTGCATAGCAGATGAGTGGCAGAGCTGGGAATGGAGCTCAGGTCCCTTGACCCCATGACTTACGCCTTGCGTAAGCGAGGGAGCCCTTCCCTTATTAATCCCACTGGGTACCTCGCCTTTTTCCTGGGCTTTTTTCCTATGCTCCCCCTTCTCACTCGCTTCCATCTCTCACGTTACTTTCCCTTGCCTTTCAGCACCTCACATGTGCCCTCGGAGGGAGAGGCTGTTGTAACATATTCAGTCTTCGACTGATTCATCCCTTTGCTTATACATGACTAACACTCCTGCTATTTGTCTAACTATTTCAATTGATGTACATTTAATATGTAAAAATTTAATTAAAGTGTTATTCACAAAAAAATATCTGGGCCAATTTAATATTTTTTTTTGAAAATACCCAAAGGGAATATTCCAATTAGGGACTAAATGCCAGAAAACACTGTCATTTTTTTAAAGCAGCAGGTTTTAATATTATAAAGAAAAAAACCACCAAAACCACAACAATATTTACAGGCATTCACTCTGCAGGTGCAGAGATCAATCCTGAGAGAAGCTGAGAACTTCCAGCTCTTGGTAGAAACCAGTGGAAGTTACTCTGGGGAGAAGCCAACTACGTACCCAGAGCCAGCTCCTCACCTAATGGATCTGTCCTAATGCTCTGATTGGAGAATTTGCTGAATCTTTCTAATCAGCTTGGTCCTGCAACCTTTAATCATGCAAATGGCTCAGGTCTTCAGTGCAGTTCCAGACTTGCCAGCAAAAGGTTTACAGGACTGAGTATGGAAAGGGGAATTGGAATTTGTGCTGGCACAACAAACTTTCTGATGGTTACGGGCCTGAAAATTCATCCCTCTGAATACGTGCTTCTCCCAAGTTAGCTTGGAGGAGTAAAAACTCTTGGGCTTGCATATTACATGGCCCAACAAGTCTCTTAGTGGACAACGTCACTCAGGATCTTAGTGGATATATTCATATTTCCTTCTTCCAAATAGGCAGGGACTACCAACATGGAGTTAGATGGAAACCATGGCCCAAAAAACCACAGCAAACATCTGAGTTTGTTTATCCTAAGAGGACCAACTTGGTTTGTGTCTTGGGAAAAGGCTGAGATCAAATCACCCGGTCTTCAGTTTAGCATCATCCAAACCTGATTCACAACCTTGGTCAGAAAGCCTGGTCTCCAGCAAGTTCAGTTAACTGTGTAATAGTGGTTCAGTTCAAAAGTCTGCCCAGGACAACTCCCCACAACAAGGGTGGGGTGTTGTGCACAGTGTACAGCAGGTGGTATAACAGTGAGGACACAAAAGTCTTGTGTGACTCACAACGGGGTGCCACACCAGCCAGTGCTGATGGTGGCCCTTGGCCTCCCTACCCCTTCTAAGACTTCTGCCATCCACTACAAGCCACAAAAACCTGTGCTCCTTAACACTGCCAGTGCTCCCTAACAGACTTTCAGCATGAAACAGCAAACCCTCAAGAGCAGCAACGACCAAAATGTTCAGTCACCTACATCCTAAGTGGACACTTTCACTCCAAACCTTCAGCTGCTCCATGGCTGACATTTACCTAAAGGTTTCTGAGATATTTTCAAGGCTTTTCAAGACTTGTGAAAGTCTTGAAAGGCCTCACTGTCATTCCAGAGCAAGCCCGAAGAAGCTGTAGAAATATCAGAATTTTCTTCAAACTGGAGTGCCTGTTTCATACCCACACCAAGAAAGTCACAGCTGCCATGCCAAAACCGAGGCCAATGGAAATGCTGTGTATCACATGTACGGAGTGGTCCCGAAACTCTCTAGCAGGAGGCTGTGGATGAGTGATGAGATTTGTTCTTCAAGGAGATCTCCAAGCCCATTTAACCCAATTCTTCATTTCAGGCATTTTTATGAGGTCATTGCAAAGGCTCAGTCATTTACGTCTTCAGAGGGAGATAGTAGGGTACCTGAAGTATGTGTTGGTACGTGATTTACCTCCATGGAGCAGTAGGCTTGCAGTGCACACGTAGGAGCTGTTAGATATGCTAATACGTGAACACAGGCCTCATCTTGAAATCTTAAGAGGGGATTAGAGCAGATGAGTCCTCATTTAGTTTTCCAGAACAGTGGCAGAGATAAATCTGGCTGCTCCTTTGCAGGGTGTTAAAGGGGGATTTCCTGGTGGGTGGGTCTCCTCAGTGGGGTATTATTGTATTGACAGTGGGGCGGGAAGGAATGGATTAAGCAACTGGCAATAGGATATGGAGCCTTTGCATGTGCTGACAATGGACATAAGCTGGGGAGGGTGGAAAGCTGTCAGTGGGCTATAGGAAATTAGGTTTGGTTCCTGGCTTATTCCTGGAGACCACACTGTTGTTCTTGAGCTGAGCATTACTCTTTAGAAATTCAGCCATGGCTCCCACGCTAGGTATGTCACTGGTGACCAGTGGTAGAGCTCAGGCGTTGTGGACACTGCTGGACCTGCTGGTGCGGAAGTCAGTCAGCCAGTTGGAGCTGCTGAAATTGGGTCACCCATACACTGCCTAATCCTATCTGGCAGTGGAGCAATGCCAATTCTGGTAAGAAACGTTATTATATCCTGCCCATAAATCACTCCAGGGCCTCGCCATTCTCCTGTCTGGCAGTGGAGCAATGCCAATTCTGGTAAGAAGTGTTATATCCTGCCCATAAATCACTCCAGGGCCTCTCCATTCTCCTCGTTTTCTTGAATATGTACACCTTTTCTGCTATGTTTCTTCGCTGTGGTGAAGAT
Organism: Egretta garzetta; assembly: GCF_000687185.1. NCBI lineage: Eukaryota > Metazoa > Chordata > Aves > Pelecaniformes > Ardeidae > Egretta > Egretta garzetta. The sequence continues at coordinate 1,737,855 of NW_009259867.1, read as the reverse complement.
TTTGGTATGCTTTTCTTCTAACCTGCATGTTTGGTCTTCTATTCTGGATAAGCATAGGCACTATGGGCATCACCATTAACTTTGGTGCTAATTTGGGAGGTTGGTGGAAGCCCGCAGAGAGCTCAGGAACTGAGAGCAGAGCTGAGCAAAGCAGAGCTAAGCAAAGCAGAGCTGAGCAAAGCAGAGCTGAGAACGGGTTTCCACTTCACCCAGGAGATGTGTTCTTATCTAGAGAGGAGAGATTTCGGTTAGGAATTGCAGGGATTCTTCAAATTTCAGGGCCTGTGTTTGCCCTTATTTTAATGTCAAGTGCAACATGTCAGTCTCTGGAGCTCAAAGTCCTGTTGAGTAAACACATTTAACTTAAGAAGCAAGATGCCCATGATCTGCAGATTCCCACAGTCTCAAAGAGCTGCTTAGATATCAAGCACAGAAATGAAGAGGTCCCAGACAGTAAACCCTACATAAAGAAGACGCATACTTTACCCAGGCTGGTTAACCTCAGTTGGCTAAGTCAGGTTAAAACAGTTTTTAAGGCAAGGCAGTTTGTGTTCAGGTGAGTAGCTTAAGTTCAAGGGAGGTTTGGGTATTAGCTTGGGTGAGTAGCATAAGTTCAAGCTGTTAGGGCAGGAGTGGCTTCCCAGCAGCCCCTGAATCACACGTGGCTCTCCAACGATTTGCATATGGTTCCTTGCCCTAGCTATGGCACCTGGTTGGTTAGCAGTAGGGCTATGTTGCGTGGGGGCTAGAATCCCAGTATTGCTGGGCTGTATTACTCCAGGATGTGGCTTGCTTTCCCATGCCAGCTCCAGAGGAGCCACTGTCATCTTCTGAGGTAGTCCTGGTACACCACTACCTTGGACTTTCTGATGTATGTCATATGTGGCTCGTAGAGTGAAGAAGATCCACCACGCACTGGCGTTCATCCCAACCTGTCTGATCCCAATCAGTACCAAGCTTAGCTCATCTGTTTTTTAAGCCAATCTACCTGGTTTGGTTGCCCAGTCTGAATTAAGAACACCCTTCTTCTTCTGGCAGGGTTGATGGAACCAAAGAAAAGTCTAAAATATCAGCAGGCATAAGCCTCACAAGAAAAGGTGCAGCCCTGGATTAACAAGCTAGCAGTCCACCCCACAGCCTCTCAAATATCAGAAGTCTCAGCCCTAGAAAGAAAAGTCCAACATATTTCCAGTATTTGGTCAACTACATTAGTGGTCAACCCCATAAAGTAGGCAAATACTTGCAGTTAATGGTTGAGAGTGCTTGACGCAGTGACCTCACCAAGTTGCAACACCGGTGATTACAGCCTCTTTTTCAGTAGAGCTATAACGCTGATACATATATTTTTAAATTGCATCTATCCTACTCCACAGACTCTGAATCACTATTATTCTGTGGCCAGCACTAGTGTGTGAGGCTTGTGCCAGAGCTGTAATGGTGAGTATGGCTGTCCGAGAGGAGTGTCACCCATTTATAAAGTATCTACGTGAAAAGGCAGGTTAAACATTGCCCTGGTTTTGGCTGGGTTAGAGTTCATTTTCTTCCTAGTAGCTGGTCCAGCGCTGTGGTTTGGATTTAAGATGAGAAGAACATTGGTAACACCCTGATGGTTCAGTCATTGCTGAGCAGGGCTCACCCAGTCAAGGACTTTTCAGCTTCCCCTGCTCTGCCAGGGGCACAAGAAGCTGGGAGGGGGCACAGCCAGCACAGCTGACCCCAACTGGCCCAAGGGCTATTCCAGACCATATGACGGCATGCTTATAGTGTATAAACTGGGGGAAACTGGCCAGGGAGCAGCGATCAGTGCTGGGCACTGGTCAGCAGGTGGTGAGCAGTTGCACTGTAAATCACTTGGCTTGTATATTCCTTTATCATCATTATTATTGTTGTCATTGTTACTGTTGTTGTTGTTATTATTATTATTTCCTCTGCTGGTTTATTAAGCTGTCTTATTCTCAAGCCATGAATTTTACTTTTTTTTCTCATTCTCTCCCCCATCCTACCAGAGTGGAGGGGGCCAGGGGGGAGTGAGCGAGCGGTTGCATGCTGCTTAGTTGCCAGCTGGAGTTAAACCACAACAAACAACGAGATATGTTTGGATGTCTTAAAAAAAAATTCACAAAACAAACACCTTTTTCACTTTTCCTTCTCTGTTCTTTTTGAAAAAACACTGGCTTTATGTCAGGTTGATTTAAAGATTTCATGGAAGTCACAGCAACCTGAATAATGAATAAAAATATTAATGACTGATGAGATGGGAATATTCTGAAGGTTATTCTGGGAATATTCTGAAGGTTGGCTTTGATTGAAGCGAGGAGGTTTTAGGGAGAGTTTTTAATTCTGACATTTGATTATTCTTACATATTGATTATTGATTATTTGATATAGTTCCTGAAGCTTTGGGGCAAACATTGGAAACACGGATCTGAGAACTGAGATGGTGCTTTTCTGCTGGCTGAGAAGTTCAAAAGCTTCAGTGTCCATCTGGCCCCTTGAGAACCAGCACAAGAAGACTCTATCGTCTTGCTCAATGGAAGTATAAAGTATTTTATGATAAGACATTTGTATCCTCTTCAACTCTTTCCTGGTCTGCAGGGATCAACGATAAGGGGATGTGTTTGGACCAGGGTTATAATTGATAAAGCCATAAACAGAACTTTACAAAACCTATTATTTGCCAGGGTCTTGCCTTCAGAATCTCACTATGTCATCTCTGATGTGTTCAGGTGCAAGTGATGTGCATATTAACTTTTGATTGAGAAGACACGGCTCAGGCGAGCTAAATACTGAGAATATTCTTCATTTCCGATGCTGGGCGCAGGTGATACTAAAATTGCAAATCTCACCAGAGTGCCACTGTGCTGGACACAGACTGAACATCTAACGTAGACTGGCCACACTCCACAGAGCTCCCATCTACCTCTCTCAAGATACATCTATGTCTTCAAATTCATCTGCCAAGGAATCTATATCTGAAACGCAGTGAAGAAAGCAGGCTGAAAACGTTGTATGAACAGAAATGTCTTTCTCCACCAAACCCAACAGCACTAAAATACTTTTCCACCTTTTGTTTCTTCTCTAAGAAGAATATGTGTAGTTTCCTGCTGGAGCATCTTCATGGTAGAACTCAGTGTTTATAATGGGGGAGAATAAGTCATGGATTTGGGGCCTATTTCTTACAGCCCTCATTTTACAAAGCTGTAAGGCTGCTTTATGAATTTAGATAGGTCCTTAGGAGAGCACTGCTAATACTTTGCCCTCGGTTAATCTGGATTTAGGCAGCCTGTCAGAATGAAGGAGTTTGGAGAGTATGTCATGCCTAAGGCTAGTAATGAGGGCCAAAAAATCAAATTACCATATTAGGGGAAATTCTGTTTTGATTTATTTTTAAGAGTTGAAAATCAGACAGAAAATACAAGAGTCTGAATTTTTCCATGTGATAAGAGACTGGGGAAAAAAAAAGACATTTCAAAGTATTAAAGACATGTTAAAGTATTTTATCTTGTTAATGTCAGAATTTTTTGTTTGACAAGGTAAAATCATTCAGCTTCAATAATATCAAAACCACTCCAATATTCTATAAAATATTAAAGGTACAGCAGTGTGCTTCTCTGATAGTTTAATGACTTTCTGTTTTGACATAAGATCACGTTCAAAATAAAAAGAAGTGAAATGGCTTCTTTTCAAGAACTCGGATGAAACTATCTGAAATGTGCAAAACAAAGCAAGAAAGCCAAAGCTGTGCATTTTTGCCTTGAAATTGAGAGGGTCCTGCAAAACATCTCCATTTTGATGCAGCTGCCTTCTCTGATGGAAAACTGGCCCCGAAAATAAATAAATACATTTTTGACAAGATATAGTATCTCCTAGGCTGGATCCTGCATGCCTAGCCTAAGGGGTCTCCAACTTTTTTATGGCTCCGGGTGAACAGAAATATCTCCTTGTGCCCTCCCCGCCCATTCACACTCCCACAACATCCCTGTGGCAACAGCTTCCCTGGGAAAGTAGCATGATTAGGAAAGGATAAACCATAATTATTAGCTATCATTTAATGTGATTTAGCACCTGGAAATAATGGAGAGGAAATTGTGCCAGATGCTTAGTCAACAAACTGCAGCCTACCAGGAAGCGTTCCATGAAGCATTACTGCCCCGTCGATCAAACTTGAGAGCAACAGTCATAAGTAGGCCAATAAAACTACCTAAATTATGTTGCAAGAGCTGCAGGGCCTTACACATGACCTACTTTGGTATCATCCTCTTTGAAGTATCCAGTCGCTTCTGTGGTGCACTCCATGGGAAGCAGAGATGCAGAGGAAGGAGGACCTGCTCCACTCTCTCCATCACAGCCAAAAGCAGAGCCAGAACCACAGAATCAAGGAATCACAGAATGGCAATGGTTGGAAGGGACCTCCAAGAAGTCCAACCCCCCTGCTCAAGCAGGCTCACCCAGAGCATGTTGCACAGGACATCATCCAGGCAGGCTTTGAATACATCCAGAGAAGGAGACTCCACAACCCCCCTGGGCAGCCTGTTCCAGTGCTCTGTCACCCTCAAAGTAAAGAAGTTCTTCCTCACATATAACCAGAACCTCTCTTTTCTGCCTTGCTCCCCATCACTGGTCCAGGCTGAGTCTGGAGAAGCCAGCCAAAGAACATGTATGCTTTGTAAACTGTTTTTCTTTTCTAGGAAGGGTGAGATGAGTAAAGATGAAATAAAAAGTGAAAGACACTCTCCATTCCTCCACCCATGACCTGTACCTGTTCTTGAGTTCCACCTCAAGCCATGTGGATGGCTCTGTGTGTCCCAGGGTCTGGTGGACTCTCTGGCTTTCTGTCTGTGCTTTGTCATCAGGTTCTAGGGTCACCTACAGCCAAAGCTCCAGAGCCTCCCTGTGATTCACAATGCCACCTTCTACCCTAAAAAAGCCTGCCCAAACCAAAGCAAAGCCGAGGCAGTTTCCTTCAAGTCCTTCCCTAAAGCATATCCATACTGTGACATATCTATAGCCCTCTATATCAGGCCCATCTACAGTGATGTGCTGTAGGCAACACCCTCCTGAAGCATCTCAGTGACCCACGGGAGCACGTTGAAGATGAGCAGGAGACGGTGCACCATACACTTCCCTGCTCATATGAGCACGTCGTCCCCATGCACAACAGAAACCCAAACACAGTTGTAACGATCCTTTTGAACCGTTCCCTCTCCTAGTGGCTGACCCCTTCTTCTTTGTTAATCCTACAGATCTGGGCTGACAAGTCCTTCCTTTGAGGGATGTGCTCCCTGAAATATGGGGCTGAGGGAGCAAGGAACAAGAGAAGTTGCTCCATCAAGGTGCATGCTTCCTCCTTCAGCACACTTAGCAAGAAGCACGCTAACCTCTTGCAAAAAGTTCCTTGTCTGTCTGCCCTGTCTGCCCTGCAGCAGACAGCCCCGTTCCCCTGCTGTGCAAGCCCACAGCTCAGAAAGGAGCATGCAGGGCATCTTTATGTGCCCTGTTTTTCCTCTTGCTGCCCTGTCATATCTGCCTGGAGAGGTAATAGGAAGAAATTCTCTGTTTGTTATACAGGAATCCAACCAGATGATCCCACAGCCCCTTCTGGCCTTAAAATCCCTGCGTCTATTCAGCACTGCCAGCTCGTAACACATCTCACAGGGAAGAAAAGCCACATTCATGGGCTTGGATCCCTCTTTGTCAGAAGATTTTGCTTGTTTTGGCTGTTTGGTACATAGGAGCACAGGCAGATGCATACCTAGCTCCTCCACTGGCAAAAGCCACCCTTGCGGACCTGAGGACGACGAGCTCTGGTTCAGGACCCGTCCCATAGCGGTGCTTAGGGGTGAAACCCACCGCGTCCCCCTTCTCCCCAGTTCCCGGATGAAGGTGACCAAGCCTCCGCCGTCCCCGTTTCCATCCCTGGCTCCCGTCCATGCATGTGTGTGTTTGTGCCGCCTGTTGTGCGCCGAGGGCCCATTTGGGGCTGGGATTCTCCCGGGACAAAGGGATGCTAATCAGCTCCCTCTACTGTTCCCTTTTGTCTAGGACTAGCTCCCACGCTTGGACTTGGCACTCTGGGATGCAGCAGAGGGAGCTCCTTGTTGCAACCAGCCTGAGCCCAGTTGGGGAATGCAATGTACCCAGCAGGGGAAAGGGGAGGAAGGGGAGGGGAGGGGGAAGGAAATAAATCTATAACTCCGTGCAGCCCGCTCCCTGACAGCCCGTCGCATTGTGCACGCCGCCCCAGGCAGAAGTTTCCAGTGCCTCCCGCCGCCGGGAGAGACGCCACCGGTTTTGTAGCCACGGGCTGTCTTGTTCCTTCTCCCCTCCCTGATCCCCCATCTAATGTTTTAGTCGCCAGAAAAATCTCCACGTCAGGGCTGACAGATGAGGGTTGGTGCAGTGGGAGGTAGAGGGAGCGCTGAGAGTAAACAGGATCGGCTCCTGGTATTGCTGCCATTTCCTTTTCACCATCACCGCTCGCCCAGGTTTGCAGCCTGCGTCTGGGTGTTGGCTGTTTACAGCTGTTTACATGGGCTGTCTCGTCTCCAGAGAACTGTACAGATGCTCAAGAGCCAGATCTTTATCCCGGGATCACTTTGCAGGTGGAGAGGGGATGAGGTCAGGGCCCCTCGCCAAGAAACCCCGGCTACACTTGAGCCCACCAAACCCAGGCCACGTGCAGCTTCCAGCTGCATTGGGGATGGAGCGGCAAATGCAGCTAGATGCGATGCTGACCATAGTCTTCTGAGTGCTATCCTACTGGCCCTACAGCCACAGGGCTGCCCAGTGCTCGGCTTTGAACACCCCTGAAGTCACAAGAGGCTGGAGTGACCCCTTCTGATGGTGACCTGGCCCCTCCAGAAGCCCCAGCAGCAAGAGAAGGAGCTCCTGTACCACCTCATTGGTATCCTGCTCCCAAAGGCTGAGGCACTAACATGTTGGCAAGTTTCCTCGGCATCTCCGTTTGCTGCCGTCGCAACTTGCAGATCTTGCCAAGGCTCAGTGGAAGCTGCTAATCTCCCAGTGCTCATGTGGGTTACAAACCAGAGATGTGGCTCCAGCTCATCTAGACCTCCCCAGACTGCATTTCCTCCCCGGTGCTGCTGCCTGTACTGAGCTAGCTACATAACAGCCAGTTCAGAAATGCTGCACCCATGAATATGGGATGTTCTGTACCTGTGGGCTGGAACGCGGCCTCAAGCAGTGCAGCGTTATGCTGGCACTTACGAATGTCTCATCCCCTGCAATAATCCCCAGCTCCAAGCCCAATTTACCCTGACACTAAACACAACCGATGCTTCTGTCTTGAGCCAGGACCTGCCAGTCTTTTTCTCAGCAGCACTGGCAAGTCTCTGGCCTGCAATATTTATGCATCTTGACGGCTGAGTGGAGCTTGCATAGTCACATTTTCAATCCTGATCCTTCCAGTTTCCTTCCCCATAGTTACAGGGTAGAGTTTGTAGATCTCCGTTGTTGATACCAGGGCAGCTGCCCAAATTGCCATTAGCGGAGAGGTAGACGGGGTGTGGCTGGAAATCAGATCCTCTTGGGAAGAGTTTCATGAGAGAGCAGAGAGTACCTCCTACATGTAACTAACCTCCTGGATGGATCAGTATCTTGTGGCTTTCTGCTCATGCCTTACTTTATTGCAGAAGTGGAGAAGTCTGATCTAGAGCAGGGAAAAGGGGGGAAAGCATTTGGCACAGAGACAACGGAGATGCCAGAATGCCATCAGGAAAATATGATGAGGTCTGCTAAACATATTAATTTTAAATCATGCAATACATTATGAGATGGTATTAAGCCTGAAATAGCAAGAGACTGCCTGTATTTAGTGGTCCAGGAGATCCTTTTCAGTGCCGTGTTCTTGCATTAGTAAAATGGCCTCTCCAACAGAGGCTGGATGTCAGGACTGGTTTCTAACAGGAGACAGATGGGGGGTGGGAACTATTTGCCCCCAAACTGGGCATCTAAGAAGTACACATGGAAGTCTGAGCCTGTAGCCCTAGGCTTCCTCTATAGTCAATGGAGAGAAATAAACATCTTGGTATGATTCATGTTATCCTGAGATAGGTGTCTAAGATAGGTCAGATGAATTGCTCTCTGGAGATGCTGATTGCTCTCCACTGACTGCAAAGGGAGCCTGGGGTGACTAGCTCAGACTTTGACATCTAACTTTGGTAGATGAGATCAGGCCTATCAGAGAGCCTGTGGAGCGATATTGTTACGACACAGCAAGAAAAAAATATGGAGGAGACTTGTGTCTCCGAGGTATTATAACTGAATTTAAGTCTTGTTCCGTTCTTGCTAAACCTGGGGAAAACTCCCATGGATTTTGCTAGCCACAAGGTGATCTTTCTCATCCATAGTAGTAACAGGGACAAAAGAGTCAACCCATGAATACAACTACATTTTGGCCTTCTTGAGAGAGACAAGACATGGGGCTTAGACCAAAAGGTCTAGAGTCCAAAATAAGCCTAGCTGCAAAGGTAACAGTGCCCAGCATCCCATATGAAACTGGATGTGACTTGAATCCCACATCTCTCATGAGCTAGACAAATGCCTGCTCTGCCCTTCATGTGGTCCCTGGGAGCAGGAGTCTTCTCATCAAGAGACGGTCTCCATGGATTCCCTCAGTGATTGATGGAGAGATGTAGAAACTTCAGGGTGCGAATAATTTAATCCTAACTGTCTAGAATACATCAGATGAATCATGCCCCAGAGGACTGCCTGACATAATGGACCCAAATTTTTCTGACCCACTGTTCTTCTGCAGGCCTTAATTTTAACTTTTTATAAAGTTTAATTAGCAAAGAAAATGCTCTTTTCTGGAAGACTTATTCTGAATCTAGCAAAGAAAAGTGTAGTGGCTGGTTGTCAATGCCAGAGCCATGTCACGTTAGAAATGAGGAAACTTGTAAAAGGGGAGGTAGACAGATTGTCCAACTCTTGGTGGTATGTCAAAGCAAGGTGTCCTTTGGGAACAGATGTCATAGTCAAATCCAGATTTTGGTTTCATTCCAGAAGTCTTGAGGTGAAATTCTCCAGTCTGCATCATGCAAGAAATTGGCTTGGATAATCTGACAGTGTTGGCAGGCCATAAACATGCAGTGTGTGTTCTACCGCGAGAAGGAAAGAGGCATTTGAGATCCAGAGATCTCATATCTCTATCAATAACACACTATCCTTGCTGCCCTTTTCCACTGTGAAGTGGCCTTCAAAGAGATTATTTGGTATCATTTTCTGAAGGACACTCTGCCATGTCTATAGGATGGTGTCATCTGCAGGAACATCATGTGTGAAGGTAATAGTAATTCTTTAGGCTTCATGGTCTCCCTGGATAAGATGACGGGGAGATCCCATCCCATCCCATCCCATCCCATCCCATCCCATCCCCATCCCATCCCATCCCATCCCATCCCATCCCATCCCATCCCATCCCATCCCATCCCATCCCATCCCATCCCATCCCATCCCACCTTGATTTGAATTGGCAGTGCTGGAAGGCACCAAGTCATGAATGCAACAATAATAATGAAGCAATCAAGTGGTCTTGAATGCTCCATATTTCAATCCATGCTCATCCTGGTAACTGCACAAACAGGAGCTGTATCAAGAAAACCATCTCTTTGCTGGACAGGAACAGGGTTAACCCAGGGGGGTGCGGACAGTGGGTCACTCCACTGCTTTTGTGGCTCTTGTCATTCGCCTTCTAGCAGGGTCGACAGCCAACAATTATTTCCGGAATGAATTTATGCCTCCGAGCTTCTGCATCACCCATTAGGCTCTCATTTGTCCAGTGGGGAATTTGATATATGTCCTCAGAGGGCACATCCGGCGGGCACAGACACTTGACAAAGCAACGGGACGCGCGTGCACCCGCCCCGGCTCGTTCAAACCCCCTTCCACGCTGGCAAACACCCCGACGCACAAAAAGGGACGGTGCGGCTTCCCAAGGTTGCACGAGTGTTAAACTCTAATAAACAAGCCCCATCGGCAAAAGCTGAAAGAATCTGAGCCCTCTCCAACAAAGCATTTAATCCAGTTTGGCGTAACCTTTGACATTATTAGGGATCGCAGTGACCCTAATCCAATCAGATTGATTAACTAAAGCGGAGACCCCATAAGCTGACCCCCCTCTGGCCTCTGCTATTTAGTCCTGACCAAACAGTGGGAGAGACGTGCCGTATTTACACCACAATGGGTCCGCGCTGAGAACCTGTTTCATTACAGAGCGACTTAAACTCCCATTACTCCATCAATGTATCATTCTTCAATAGTTCATTAAAAGCTGCTCCTCCACAATAACTATTAACCATTTCTCAGTCCAGCTGGCAGGTTTAAAGCCCCGGCCAGCCTTTAGCAGAAGGAGGTGGGAGTGAGTGAAAGAAATAGATAGACAAGGGCTCCCTTTTTAAATTTAAACGAACTGGGGGCTTAAATAGTTTGAGGTAATTTACTTTTATTGAATGGGGGGAGGAGAGGGAGGAAACTTTTATTTTGACTTAATTATGTGCTGAGGTCCTTTAAAGAGACAGGGCCATGATAAGCTTTTATTGTATTCCTTCTCTTGAGGTCAGTTCATATTTCTGCCCAGAGAAGTTTCAGGGTGTTGAGAGGCTAGAAAACCCACCACAACTTAAACATGAAGGGTGTCTTCAGTCCATAAATGTTAAAAACAGGGCGAAAGATACAACTCCCAGTAAAACCACTTAAGTTTGAGATGGAAAATCCCTGTTAGGTTGCACAGTTCATTTTCTGTTGCCAGTGATGCCATGTCCCTCTACTACATCCTCCAAAGTTTTATGTTGTGTATTTTTAAAGAGAACTCAAAAACGAACTGCCAAACCCCTCAGGTAAGTGGCTGGGCATGAGTTGTGGCTAAGGTGACCACTTAAGGCTATTTGGCTATGGCCATGTTCTGCTCCACTGCTTCACACAATATAGGGGAAGTAAGTGTAACAGTCTCAAAGAAACGAATGAGAATAATTTTTTTCCTCTAGGAATTAGTCTGTTAGAAATGTTCAAGTGAGAGGTTCTTTCTGCTGTCCAGTAGTTGAGATTTGAACTTCTGGGGGACTAGAAATTACACTAGCTCTAGCCTCTTTTATATGACTGATAGACAGATAGGTAGGTTTGGGTAGAGGAAAAGACATCAGGCTCACTTATTTTCCTACATAGGCATCCTGTTCTTTGGATTCCAAATAGTTTAGGGTACCTGAGCCACCAATTTCCTAGTCCTTTGTAAGAAAGACCCAAGAATGTCATCTCTCTGAATGTTTCTTCACGGAACTGCACAGCTGCTCATATGCTCCCATGACCACAAAGGAGAAGAACCCTCTTCCAACAGCTCCGTAGCAGTTTCACCTCTTGCTAATGCCTAAATCATTCTCCATGCAGGTAGCAGAGCACAGTGAGGAAGGTGACTCTGTTCCCTTTGAATAAGGAACATTTATTCCACAGCCAAGGACAGGCAAAACTGAGCAACTGAATAGCTGGATGGGATGGGGGACTTCTGCTCTTCATGTGTCCTGAGTGACATATGAAGAGCTAGAGGGACATAGGGCCAAGCCTGTCAAGTATTGCCTCCAAATAGCACCAGGTTTGGATCCCCTGAACATCACCATTCCCTTGTAGCTGGGCTCATGAATACCATTGCTGTTTAATATGTGATTCATTGGGCCCGTCTATGGAAATGTAAAAAAAACCCTGAAACTGTAAATATAATTGTACCTAAAACATGTGGGATTTTTTTCCATAAACAGGCTAATGGGAAAAAAGAGTCCAGTTTTAGAAGAGATATCAGAATATGGCTCTTAATGGGACCAGAGTCTGGTGACAGTTTGGCACCGCTGAATCACAGCTCAAGCCTAGCCCTGAATTAGCAATGAGTACCAAGGCAGCAAGGGCAGCCCAGACAGTGAGGCAGCCTCAGCGAGATCTGGGCCTAGAAAGTGTTTCCTGAAGGCATTAAAATCAGTCCTTTTCAATGAAAGAGTCACAGATAATCGTGTAAGGCAAAAAGGAGGGGCTTTAGTGACTACGCTGGTTTGTGCTGACGGAGGCTGGGGTCCCTACTGACTCAGATGGGAAGCTGTAGTTAGATCTTGGGTGACTTAAATTCAAGCTGCAAAGTAGAGTTTTGCTTGCTTGCTTGCTTTCTCTCCTTTTCTCCTTCTCTCTTTCTGGGTAGAAGCTCAAATATGTTCCTACCCTGGGGGATCTGCTGCACAAGAATGCAACCGAGCTGTTTTTTTTTCTCCCCCCTCCTGCTGTAGATGAAGCAAAACTGAAGGGTGGTTTGATTCTCCCTCAAGGAACAACATTCTTCAGTTATGAAATCGTCCCAGCCTTCTTTCCCTCCCTGAGCCTGGCTACCGAAAGCCTGCAGTCTCAAGCAGGGACAGACCCTTCACGTCGACACCGTTGTGAGACAAGAGCGCTTGGCAGCTTGTGGGATGGGGGCTCCTTCGGTCAGCGAGGAGGTGAGGATCGCTTTCCTCCTGCACAAGGTATAATTGCTACAGGAGATGCGGAGCGTCTAATCCAAGAGCATCTGGGAGCGCAAGGTGCTCCATGTGTCCTTAAGGACATTCAGCCTTGTGACAAGGCAAAGGCATTGGGTTGTCTGGCTCACTTACTGCCTGTGCCGACCGAATGCTCTTGGGCTAATCATGCTGAGATTGTGCCTATGGGAAGAATATTCAGTTTGGCTGTGCTGGCCTAATTCAGCTGCTATAGTCACCCAGGAGTGATGTCCCCAGAATGGGTGGGTTAATTGCATGGAAAACATTGTGTTATGACACTTTGATATGGGTTTAAATGCACCACACTGCAGATCTTAGAGGTGTAATTATTTTGGGGTGATCTCTCACCGTGAAGCCCGAATAGTGACACCAGTATTAATACGGTGCCTCAGCTCCCCAGCACTAATGGGGTAACCCCACCAGGTGAAACCATCCCTTCTCCTGCTGGGTGCATATAAAACGCCTGTTCTGGCTGGAGGAGGCCCTGCCACGATACAAACCAAGGCTTTGCTCTCTCTTGGCTCCCCTATTTTTCAAAATTCATGCACAAGAAATGCCCAAGTCTCCTCTGAGTAATGCAGCAGGGGAAAAACAAAGCAACCCCCTATCTCCACATGGCAAGCACTGGAAGAACGCGCCCTGAGGTGGCTGTAGATCAGCTACATAGACCAGCTCAGGAGATTCCCTGAAACTAACCCAGATGCTCCCTCCTCAACTCATACAAGTTCAAATGGTGCTACTCTGCTATTCCAGAAAAAGTAATTCCAACTCACAGTCAGGAACTTGTAACTGTTTCTCTTTTGCAAAACCAAAAAAGAAAGAAAGAAAGAAAAGGATTTCCAAGCCTCTTCTGCTGGTGCTCTCCTAAGAGAATGCAGACATATTCCTGCACAGCTCTGCACAGGGCACCTGGATTTACCATCTGGGCAGGACTCAAATGCAAAGCGAATCTGCCTCTTGGGTGAACTCTTTTGTGCTAAAGGGAAAGGCAGAGCTTGACCCAAACTTACTGAAGCCAGCAGGAGCAGGCTGGACTTTAAAAGGCATGCTACAAGGGCAAAGAAGGATAAAACAATTCTTACGGGTTAAAATAGTCTCCTGCCAATTTATAGGGGAAAAGACCAGATACTTAGAGTTAGGCAAGTGCTTAAATCCTACTGCATTCAACAGCTTAGGGCAAATCTTTTCTAAGAGCTCCCACTTATATCAATGGGTACCGTGCCAGAACTAGTTGCCTGAATTAGCACCCTGTCTTAATTTGCCACGTTCATAACCAATGAAAGCAGAACCATTAACTGACGGCAATTTCCTCAGGCCTTTGATCTTCATTGTATCCCATTACGGTATCAGAACTGATGGTATCTGATAAGTCCAGCCCCTAGGAACCATCCCCAGCAGCCCATCATTATCCCTCCGCAATCATCGAGAGAGATGAAAATGCAGCATGAAATGCCATGGCGTCAGAAAAGGAGCCAGACGTCCAGCTTGACCACTGAAAACACAATAATCCTTTGTGTTCCTTCCGAGGGGCATAGGAACATAGGATAATTCATGCTGAAAGGTACCCTGGGAGGTCTCTCTTCCAACCGCCTGCTCCAAACAAGGTCAGAAATGACCCCACTCTCTGTGCACTGGTGAATGGGGCACTTCCCAGTTCTCTGGGTCACCTATACAATCCCAGTAGAGGTTTGAGGTAGAAATAGTGCTTTCCTGTGAGCGGATGTTGGCTGTACCATGGTGGTGGTGGGTAACCACCCTCCTTACATTGGGGAAGCACAGATGTACTTGCTATCCCTATGACAAGGATTAACTGTCTCCTTGTCTCTACAAACCACCTTCTGGGGGAGGTTTGAACTGCTTGGATGAGGTCCTGGGCCAACAAAATTTTCCCTGCCTGTAGCACTTGCCTCCCTTAACAAGCTCAAGTCTGTCTCCGGCAGCCCATTTTATATGGCACATTATCACAAGCAAATGAGTTCACAGTAGGTTTCTCAAGATCTCTGCTGCTACTCCACCATGGAAGTTTCTATTGCCAAACCCGTAGCACTGCACTCACCTTTATCTAGCACAGGCCCGAAGATGGCTAAGCTGTCATTGACGGTTGTGCAGTTCCACCTTCTCCCTCGAAATTGGTGTTGGCACTCCTGGATCCCAATCTTCACCCCTTCTGCTACGCTGGGCATGATCTCCACATAGTTCCGACAGAAGCGTAGCTGCTTGGGTACCAGTCCTGGGATGCTCCCGCAGAGGATGGGCTGAGTCCCCAGGGAGGAATACTGGTGACCAATTGCCAAGGACCTGGAAAAAAAGCCAAGGGAAGAGAGATGCTGTCAGGCTGCCTTTCACCTTGGTACTTGGTTCACAACAATGGGGACAGAAAATCAACATCTTCAGTTCCTCTGCATTCCCTTCTCCAGAAAACGTCCTTTCCACTTGTCATTCCTCCCCAAAACAGCATCATCTCTCCACTGAAGTTCCCTACAGGCCCAACAAGGCAAGCAACTCTACCTTTAATATTTTCCTTCCCTTTTCTTCATCACCTCAAAGCCTTAATCCATCATTGTGCTGCTTCTTCCCAAAGATGCTCAGCTCATACAGCTAGTTTCCTTTGCAACCAGAGGGTGAAAACCATATTTCTTTGAAAGCCAAGTACACCTGTACAAGAGCAGGTAGGTTTTATAGGAAATTCTGGCAGCTGAGGAAGCTCAGGGATTAGAGAGTCAGAGCTACACAAAGTAATAACACCAACAGTAGAAGAAACCATGCTCCAAGTCTTTGGAAGGAGAACACCAAAAATTGACAATTGTCATAAAATTCAGCAGTGTGCCCTATATATTTGAACCTCACCGGGTAACTTCTGTGCGCTGACCCTGAAGACTCAAGCAGTTTGGACCTTGAGGACATAAAAAACGCAACTCTGAGCTTAATGCTGCAGAAGTGCTACATAAACTCCCTACTCCATGGTGCTTTCATAAGTGGTTAAATTGCCTTGCTGTAGGGGAAAGGGGATGGAAATATAGCCCTGCTGGAATAGAAACAACCTGGGGAAAAGCTCTCCTATGGCATAGTATGGGTCCAATGTCAGTGCTATTCCCCCATGTGAAGAATGGGACTAAAGTTACCAGCAACATTCGTGCGTAGGTGCATGCAAGTTGGGAGCCATGGTTGGCGTATTGGTAACATCCTTGAAAGTATGGTCTAGAAAAGATCCTTTAGCAAGGTATTTCTACGGCTGCTTAATCCAGGCATGTGCTTTGCAAAGCTTTATGCTGGGGCTTCCTAATCAGGTTGAAGTGTTCTAAAACTAAGTTATTAAAATGGCTTCCAGTGTCCTTCTGGATACCAGTTTAGCACATTTTCACTTGGCTTTTACACCGGTTTCAACTGAGAAATTTTCAAAAGTAGGGCCATATTTTCACAAAACAATGCCGAATTTGCTGTACTCTCACAATGATATGGAGAGCCTGCTTTGACCACCAATCTGTAAATTGCTTTCATTAAAGTGATGAGAGTGAAATTAAAAAAAAATAACCCAAACAACAAAACTTGAGTGCAAATTCTGTGCTCAGCCAAATGGAAGCCTGCTGAAAGGAGTGTCCATGAGCCATTATGTTGGTTGAAGCCTTAGAGACAAACAAGCCAGCTATGCAGGGAGATCAGCAGATATGTAGCTAATTATATGGATTTATAAAGTGTTTTTACTGGTGCTTCTAATAATAACCTTCATTACTAAAACTGAAGGGATTTTTAGAGCATAATTTCCTTTTCTTCTAATTAAATCTCTTGATTGACTTTTCTGCTCAGAATTAATGACAAACAGAAACCTGCCTGGGCAGTGTGTATTTCTGTTTACATTCATTTTTGCTATGTGGTTTTTATTTGGGAAGAGCCGAGTGTGTTTGAATTATCAACAGGGCAGTTAGGGAATATGTCTTCACAACAGTGAAAAGAAATACAAGAATTCTATCATTTCTGGAGTTCAGAAGAAAATTAGCTTGACTTTATCACTTCTCTAGGTTAGGATAAAAATAGTTTTTAAATGTCTGTCCTTTTTATGGGAGAAGGGTACTTGCTGTCAATTAGCTCTCTTCCTGGTGGGTACCTGGGCAAGAGAGGACAGAAGTGAAAAGGAGATGGACATCCCAGGGGGGCTGTGGAGTCTCCTTCTCTGGAGATATTCAAAGTCCACCTGGATGATGTCCTGTACAACATGCTCTAAGTGAACCTGCTTTAGCAGAAGGGTTGGACTACATGATCTCCTGAGGTCCCTTCAGACCCTTGCCATTCTGTGATTCTGTGATTCAGATGGTCAGGTACCAGGGGATTTTAAGCTGAACTCAGTGGCTTTACTGAGTGTGCATAGACTAGGCTTTACAAATCAGTCTTTCCAGGCAAGCGAGACACAAGGACATCCATTTCTGGATCCCAGATGACTCTAGGTAGGAGTCTAGAACCAAGGTAATCAGCTCAGCCAAGAATGTGCCCTCCAGTAAATGAAATTTAAATGGGCAAGGTAGAAGGTGCCTGGGAAAGCAAAGAGTTTTCAGCTGATTTCCTAAACATAGGTGCCTCCAGCTGCACTTTTGGGAGAAGATTAAACTTGCCCAATATTAGAGGGCAATTCATCCTAGTCCAGGGAGGGAGGATAAGTAGCATGAACTGCCCTCCAAAAGTGCCTCCCTTTTTCCATTGCTTTAAAAGAGGGAGGCAGGCAGATCACATTGACCAGGAACTGTGTTCACGTCACCTACCTTCTGATGTCTGCAACATAGACATCCCCAGCTGAACTACTCACCCCAGCCTGCTTTTGTAATCAGTCAGTGGAGGGAAGCAGGCACTTCTAGGGCACGATTCATCTGCCCATTTTAGATGTCTGCTTTGCGATGAAGTGAATCACGGCCTTGCCTCCATTGACTGTATTGGCTAAACTATCAAGGCAGCCTGGGTGACAGGTTGAGTGGGATATGTCTGCACTGTAAAAGTCTCCATATGAATCATGCCATGATACCCAACAACTGAGATGGTCAAGCTCCATGGAAAAGTCCCATCCAGGAAAACTAAGTGCTGTGTTGAAGCCCATGCAAAGAGCTCAGCTGTAGGAAGGAGGCAAGTTCCTGCAGGAGCCTGCAGGAAGCCACAGGAGAAGGCCTAAGAAAGGACACAGTTAACTTGTTTTCCCTAAATGGCTTGATGTGGGTTTTCTTGAGCTTTAGATTAATTCAGGGAACAACGAGTGGCAGAAAAGCATCTGGAAAAGGGTGTTTTCACTTTGACTGCACTGTGTACATTTTTGATTCATTATTAAGTTATATACAAAGCACCGGATCACAGTTTCTGAACTAAAGACACCTTCTAAAACACTGTTTCAGGCTTCAGAGGACTATCTGAGTGTATTGCTTCTGTGGCCTTGTTGGAGTCTTAAGGTGCCACATCTCCAAATCTCAACACATTCAACCCTTTGGGGACTGGGAGTTAGGAGGCATTCACAGACACCAACTTTAGGCTCTGGAGCTAGACTAGATGGTCCTATCTCTGTAAACAATAGGGAGAGACTTATGTCTTCATTGAAGCCTACAGAGAATAACACTAACTTAGTTGTTCTGACTCATCCTTCAGGGAATAGTGCAGCCACTGACGGTACATGGAGACCAGGATGTGGACATTTTCCAGTGTCTAAAGTTAACTTTGGTGGAAACATCTGTAGAGTTTGCTCCCACATCAACTAGAGTCACCAGCATCCTTCCCAAAGCTTTCAAAAGTGCCACATCCAGTTCCCACCAAAGATAAAGTATCCACTGAGATAGAATCAACCTGCTGTAGGCTCCACCCATCATGTTGTGAAGCCAGGAGGACTTTAGCTATTTCAGTAGGACCTGGATGAAGTTTTAGGATTCCAGTCTCATAAACTTTAATTATGTGAACAGCCAAACTCATGCCTGCCTCTATGTTTTTTGGTGGTTACTACAGTGGTAGAATGAAAATACCAGTCATAGGAAGAGGAGTTTATAGGTTGGTGCCCTCAACTATTCGTTTCCGTTGCTGGGAAGATCATCTGAGATAAAAAAATAAAAACATGTAGAAATACTTTTAATTGCTTTTCACACTGCTCCCTTCTCAATACAGTAGGGAAACAGTCACACCTTGCTTTGATCTGTGTTACAGTCTGGAAAGTTTAATCTGCAAAAGACAATCTCCAGCAAGTCTTGTTCTCAAGGCGTCATCAGGCACTGAGACAGTGCAATGCAAATTTGGTATGGAATAGAGGAGTGTGTAGTCCCTTGACTTTCAGCTGAAGATACAGGGTGGAATCTGAAAACATCTCTCTATGAACAGTGCCTCTGCTGTTAAACACAGCCAAGCATAGTCCTCTTCCTAGCTCACTTGCAGACCCTGGAGTGTGATAACCTCTATCAGAGCACCCTCTTTTGGCTTCTACTTTGCTTCCAACTTCCAGGTGTAAATACTTTCTCCCTCTCTCTAAAGTCAACTTACCTTTAGGACAACCAAGTTCTTTCAGCTTTCTGTCATTTTTATGGGTCATGAGTTATGAACCTTACCAACCTTCCAACCCTCCCCTCCTTCCAAAAAAAACAACAGCAACCAAACAACCAAAACCTTTAGAAAAGATTGGGAAAGTCTATATAGATCAGAATCTCATTTCAGTGTTACTCAACTCTCTGGTAGCTCCCATCATTCATTTTTCTCGCTGTTTCCAATGATTAAACCCGCCTTTTGCGTTTTTCCACTCTCTTGTGATTTGCTTCTAAACTGTTTTCTGCATGTGGGTGATTTTGAAAATGTGGTGTTGAGAAATGGGCCACGTATAGTCTATTGTGGTCTAACTGGGCATCATCTTCAAATTTCTTAAGCACCAACACTTCCTGGATGCCTTGACACCAACCTCTTCTTTTCCACTGGAGAATTCGTGAAGCACTCAAGTTTACAAACACACTTATCCCCAGAACAGGTACTGCTCAAGTTTGAAGCAAGGGAAAGGGTCAAAGAGTTGTTCTTTTAAACCAATTAACCTTTTCTTCCCACTAGTTCAGGAGGAGCCATGAAAACACTATTCTGTATGTCCACAGCCAAAGTTCTTGGCTTATCTTTAAGCCTTGCATGCCCTGAAGTGTTTAATTCAGCCTTCAGTGAGCATTTTTCTTTGCCAACACACCTAGAGAGCTCTTCATTTCCTTTATCTCAATCTATCTGCTCCTTCAGCAGAGCCATTGTAAATAAGTACCTGACCAGCTTCTTAATAAATTACATGTACCCTCCCTCTTGGAATGGACACCCCAGTTATTCTATGAGGAAGAAATATGCAGGAAATACATGCTTATAGCTTTTTCAGAAAAGGAGAAGGCTTCAGTTCAGGATGACCTTGCTGTACAGCACCACTCTACTGACTTTCCAAGGTCACTACCTTCTCAGTATGGCTGTCAAAAGTCCTCGACACATCAGTAGCGGCATGTAGAGACATGTAAACCTACTTGCTTCTTCCTGAATTCTGTTATTCTTGAACCCTGTAGGAGCTCTATTTTGCTATTCATCTTGGAGAGGCCTTTTGCTGGCTCCAAGTGCTGCTGAGAGCTTCCTCAGCGGATGCCCTTCTGGGGTCCCCAACAGGTAAAATGACAGCATTTATTAGTGGTGTACAGCAAGAGTGTAACTTGTCTAATGACCCAGGATAAGATCCAGAGAGCACTTAAGTCCCCACAAAATATTGCGGTGACCAATAGCAGTGACTTCGCTCCTTTTATCTTGCACAGATGTAAGGTGGCAGCCTGTCCT
>NW_009259867.1:1706537-1717522 GCF_000687185.1 Egretta garzetta | reverse complement strand
CCATCTGCTATAATAGAGGGGATTTATGTTCTCTTGCAGATGCCCTAAGTTTTCTTCCACACTGCTCCATTTGCATGGGATCCCCTAGCAGCAGGATGTCACACCTCCTCCAAATCCTTTTGCATAATCCGTTCAGATTTCCAGAGGTTCACTTCACTCTCTTTTCCTTTCTTGCTCATTTTGGCTGCCTCTCTCACAGCTAACTCTTTGAAGATGAATCTCAGCCACACGATGAAGGAGAGGACAAATTGTGCAGAGTTGTCTACCTAGAAAGATTCATGCTCACAACATGCCCTTGGTATCATGACACTAAAATATTGAAATGAAGAAGGTAGCTGGAGAACTCTTTGTATGTTCTGTCAAGCTATAAGCAAAACCCATCAAGGTTGTCTCACATCTCCTCATACTAGGCCAGAAGGGCTCAGAGGGAAGCTGCTAGCGAGTGATGAGTGGGCAACCCTTATGCCATCCTACAGCATCCCACTTAGGCCCTCTGTGGTGCCCTAACTATAATCCCCCATGAGCTGCTAAGGTCAACCAGCCTGAACTTCACGTATCTGAGGCTGCCTAAAAACACATTTGGGGAGAAATGAGCAAGTAGGAGGCTGTGAATTTTCTAAAAAACGGAGGCTGCCATGGATGGCAAATGGCACCTGAATGTTCAAGAGGCTGATGGGATGGGATCTGTAAGTCAGCCTTGGTTCAGTTCCCACAGATCCTCACCACACAGGGCTGGCATGCATGAGAGAAGAACTATGGTGCCCACCTAGCATGGACAGTTGGAAGCTGGGAAGGATATCCAAGATCTAGGAACCACTCACAGGGGGTGTAGTTGGGCCTACTGTGTCTTTCACACTCTGCTAACATACTTCAGTTCCCAGTCTCCATGAAACTGTTCTGTAGAGACTTGAATCACCAGCCCAGAGGGCAGGTGGGTGGACAGGCAGAAAAATGAATAAATCTACATTCATTTAATGGCATTATTTTTCACAAAAACCCCACCAATATTCTAGCATCTGTTGTGATTATTTTTCTGTTTTCCTAAGAAAATGACAATAAAACCTGGAGAAATTTTAGAGTGGAAAGAAAGGAAATGGAACTTGCCAAACCCCATTATTTTAAATGGAAAAGCAATTCATTCTGCTAACTAACGTCCCTCCTGAATGGAAGTGATTTTCTTCTACAACATCAAAACTTTCCTAAACCCAAGCAATTACAAAACGTGGAAAATAATGGAATTTCTAATGTTTTAGTTGAAAATTTGAAAACGACCTTAACATAGATCAGCAAAGTAATAGGTTTAGCTCTAGAAGACATGAATCAAGCAACTGATTATTATGAAAAATAATTTTTCCATTTGAGGGGGTTTTTTTTGGTTGCATATTGCCCAGTAATAATCAAACCTAGACCTAAGCAGTCTAACACTAATTACAGAATTGACATATTTTAATTCAGAAATTCTGAGTGTCTGTAACATCGGTTGCAGTAGGGTCTTCAACTTTTGGTCTCTGAGCATCCGCCTATTGACAGACCTACTTAAGAGGTTCACAAAAAGAACTAAGACATCTAAGCCTGTTGTTAGGCAGATCAGATTCACTGTGCAGGTGTTTGTCCTTCCAGAATACTGTTCTTCCAGTCTGGACAAAAAAAAAGACTGAAACCTCCTGGATTAACTGTTCTTTCCACGTCTCTTGTTAGATATCTCTTCCTTCATCCTAAAGTAGAACACAAGAGCTATATTTAAATTCTTTTTCTCTTCTAGCCCAGAAAGTATGTACATAATTTTGTGGCTGGGTCCGATCCTGCAAACAGCCAGGCATGGAGGTAACTTTTCTCCCATGAATAATTCCCTCACCCTTGCCCTGCATTAATAATAATGATGGTGATGATGATGCAGCACACTGTATTTCTCTAGCACCTTTCATCAGAGGATCTCTAAGCGTGGGACTCATCTCACCCGACTTTGACCATTTAGAAGTTAGGCATCTCGGCCAAGTTAGCTGTCTGCTAGAGTCCATGGAGCAAGATCAGCATCTCCAGAGGGCAATTCAGCCCGTCCTAAGATAGGTGCCCCAGATAGGTGGGCTGAATCACTGGAGATGCCTAGGAGGCAGCACTGGCTGTGGAAAAGTGATGAGCATAAACTAGACACCTTGTTTTCAGCAAGCTAAAGGTAGGGACCAGGAATCTCAACCTTTTTTTGCTGAATCTCAGAAATCCCCAGAGGGCTGGTAAGAGGGCACCAAGGAAAGTCTTTGCTGAGAGATAGACAGCAGCTACCTCTAACATGGACCATGGCAGTTTATTTATAACACCCAACAGTAGTTTGGGTCTGGATTTGGAAAATAACATGCTCAATGGCAACTTTGAGTGGATGCTAAGACAGTAGAATGCAATTATCTGAGTTGAGGTTTGGCCAGGACAGTGAATTCCCACAGGAACTAAGGCACACCACAACACTCAGCACCTTTCACTGTAAGTGCAAGAGATGTTTCTTTGACTTTGTCTTCCCTTAGGATCTACAGAACAGAATAGAAGAGGAGAGAATGTGAGTATTAACAATCTGGTTCCTTGCAAAAAGTCTCAGGAACTCTTTAATTACCCTAGGCAATTAACTCCTCTGTTATACATGTCATCTGAAAAACAACCCATCCAGCAGAATAATGGCCCCTCAAACCACGTTTTCAAGCCTGGCTCCAGGACACAGTGACCCTGATATTGTTTCCATACCACATCCTACATCTGGGGCTTCTCCCTGGAGGTCTCCCCGCTGAGGTCTGCCTCCATCCAGCTCCATTTATCTTCTAAGATTTGCCAGGATTGCAGTGCAGGGTGTTAGAGATGTATAAGCCTTAACATTTTAATCTGCCACCTACACTGCAGTTTATGAGAGCTGTAAATCTCGTGGTTGTAATGAACTCATCTAATGATATTGCTGATGGATAAATTTACCTGAGATGAGGAACAACAGTTACTTGCAAATGAAAGAAGAGTAATTTAAAGTTTCATGTAAACACCTTCGCTGCCTTGCTTCTGACTTCTCCCAGCCCCTATCAGGGTTTCATGACAAATGGAAAATATGTACATATGTGTATTTGCGATGCAACGGCTGGCTGGCCTGCAAGAGAACCTGCCTCTATCTACCCTCTATGTAATGCTTATATACCTCGGGCATTCAAATCAAGTTTTAGATGAAAATAGATCAAATTTTCTGGGTCAGGTGTGCTAAATTAGGGGAATGGAAGGAAGAGAGAAGGCAACATATTAGGCAATGAAAATTGCCTACAGTACTTAAAGATATTTAGACTTCTACTGTGAATCTCAATAATAATTAGGAGTGTGGCTAGTCTTAACCCTCCTAGTTCCCCCCCATCCCAACTTGAACCTTTTTTAAATGATCAGCAATATAAATTACATATAGTGGTTTCAAACCTCTCATTACTGCTCATCCCCCTGAGTTGAGGTCTGTTCTGGGCTATGTCAGTGCTAAATACCTTGGAGGACTGGGCTCAAAGGCCTCAGATCCTTGCGAAGATTGGATTTGGACTTCTAAATTGCTTAAGTGCTTAAGTGCTTGGGGGAATTTTATCCTGAAACTCCTTAATGATGAAGCCAATTTTGAAATGAGAACCATGGTTGGAAAGCTCCGTCATTGTGGTGCTTAGGTAACCCTGTAAGAACAGCAGGATTTTCACTGTCCACCGCTCTAATACAGCCAGTTACTTATATTTCTTGCCCTTTCCTCCAAGGCTGTATTTTGAACATGCATTTGGCCACGCTAACACACACGCATCCCCTCGCTCAGTTGTGCACACACACACACACACACACACACACGTCTGCGTGTTCCTTCTTTGGCTTTCACTGAGTCATCAGGCTCACCAAATGTGTGAACTCACGCTATAATGTTCTCCCAGAAAAATAACAAATTGATTTCATTTTTACAGGCTACAGCATGCTATATAATTGGAGACACTGCCTTGTCAACTCAGACCGGTCTGACCCGACCAGAGACATTGCTTACAGCTGTTTACGGAGCCATAAAGTTTCCTCCTCTTTGTTTTTCCTTCCTTTTGCACTCTTTCTCACTCTCTTTTTTTTTTTTCCCCCTTTTCCTTTCTCCCTCTAATGAATCCTACAGCTACTTTTCGTTCTGGTCGTAAAATACTCTTAAGGAAAACGCAGGAAGCCTTGATTTAGAAAAGCACTTCAGTCTGTGCTTCAAGTTAACATGTAATCAATGGGACTTAAGCACATATTTAAAACCGAGCATGTGTTTAAGGACTTTTATTGCACCAAGGCAGTCAGTAAGGAACTTTCTGTTACACTTGAGTGTGCTTTTTTTTTTAATTATCGATACCAAATTAGAGGCTTTGATTGAGCAATCTCAGGGACTGTTTCCTTTTTAGACCCAGAGCACAGCTCCAGTTGTGTCAGGAATTTTGCTATTTCTCGTTGTCACTGTGCCCAAACCCTGACCAGCTGAGGAAGAGCAAACTCCTACCCTGCTTTATCTACTCCACTGAAACTGCCAGTTGGGACTGGGCACTTTTTTTTCCACATGAATCTATTTCCCATAAAAATACATACATATAAAAGCCCTCACCCTGAAATCTAAGTGTTTTTCACATATCCGTGCAGTTCACCACATTTGCCAAGCACTCAGAATAAATTTAATTTTTCTGACCATTGTAAAAATACAGTTTTATGGAGGGTGGTTTTGCATACAATTTTACTGTGTGTAAAAATATTTTATGTTTGTCTTAAAACACTCAGAACCTCAAAACTTAAGCGAAATATTTTGACTCCTGTGGAAAAAGCATTTCTGATCAAATGTTTGATTTTCCAACCCTGAAAAGGATGCTTCCATTTTGAACTACGGAACTGGAAAAAAAAAAAAAAGAAAAAAATCCCAATCCCGAAAGAGCTTTTCGTCTAGTTGCACTATCCATCAAAATACCATTTAAGTACTTTGCAATAAATTATGGTTGCGCTTCCTTTCATATCATCCATTCATCACAGAATCTGCTCCTCCTTTGGTCTGAAATATCACAAGACTCATCTCAGTCAGTCCCTCTGAAAGGCTCAAGGGCTGATCAATACTGAATCAACTGTTCCGAAGTCATACATAGACACAAATACATCTTACACCCCCTCTGAGGACCATTTCTGTACACAGGATGGAATTTGGATTAAGGAGAATATTTATCTGGATCTTGGTCCAAACATGTATGGGAAAGGAACATGGGAGTTGGGCAGGGAAGAAAAACTTTCCTCCAAAAATGCATTGAAGCTTTTCAGGTCTATATTTTGCTTTTTAGAAAGAGAATGGAAAGAGCAGAGGGCAGAGACCTCCTTAACTTCTCCTTCCCTCTGTTTTGGCAGGGCTGCAGCAAAAGGTGACCCGTTATTAGACAACAGAGAATCCACATGGAGGAAGGCCATGAGGAGCACCCCAACAACCCAAAGGGAAGTCAACTCTTATTTAGAGATGAACTCTTGTAAGACTGCCATGAGACAAAAGCTCAGACTTTTTTTGCTGCTTATAAAACTACTTTTTACAATGAAACAGCAATTTGAGCTGCAACAGAACAACTGGATGGTTTTTTTTTTTTTTTTTTTTTTTGCAAAGAAACTACTTTGCATGGGAAAAAATCCTCATGGCTCCTTAACATGTTTCAGCTAGATCTCAGTAAAATTAAGGAGGTACAGACTGATGAGTCGCTCAAAGGTACAGGAAAAATGCCAGTGTATGTCCTGGCATTTGTATACACTTTGAGAGAGAGAAAAATTCTTTCTCAAAGATCACCTCTCACAACAGAAAGAATAACAGCAGCAATAAAACCTGATGCAGAGAAAGAAGAGGAAGGTTTAATTTGCTTTAGAGCACTGATTTTACCGTTGTCTGCAGATACCTCCTGTCTATTGAAATGGATGCACCGGGTCTCCTGCAGCCCAAAATTTATTCTGGTGTGAATGGAACAGGCAGGGAACATTCAGCCATAAGGCAGCTTAATTTTCTTGGCCTGCTAAGCCAAACCCTTCAATTTCCTACATCTACGGCAATGGCCTAATGTTAAGTCAAGGTTTTATAATCCGTTTTTGAGATAGGAAGCCCTATATATGTGTAACGTGAATCTATTCACAGCCAGCTTGCTTTTTTAGCCATCTTCTGTGGACTCTCAAGTACCAGGTCACCCACTCCAAGGGTCTCCAGATCTCTTGGTCAAAAAAGATCGTTTGGGTAGAAAGCTCTTCCAGCCTTTTGAGTGATCAGGCAACAGACCTGGCCTGATTTCCTGCAACACGGCTGGAGAATTATGGCACCGTATGTGCATCACCAGACAACGCAGACAAGGACCAAGGTTTCTTCTCCAGGCTCCTCTCCTTAAACTTGTTGAAGTTTGGTATCCACACACCAGGAGCTGTGGCTCAAAGAGCTTCTTCTCCAAGTGACTCAGCAGATGTGGTGTCTTGATGTTCCTCAGAAAAACATAACTGTTCTCCAGCCTAGTAACTTCTCAGTGGGATTAGTGACTCAGTGCCTGGCTGAAAAAAGGCTGGCGGTGGTCAGGCTGATGAACGGGGAAGAAACCTGGGTGAGAGAGGAAGCATGTAGGAGGGGTAGGATTTGAAGGAAAGAAAGTGGCTTGGGAGTTGTCCTTGGAGCAGGAGAAACCAACCCAAATCTCTGAATTGGAGGATGACATAAGATACTGGGTGAAGAACAAATAACCATAGCAATGGGCTCATTTCCCCTAGTTGGGGAGGGTAGGTGACCCCTCCATGCTCGGGGCAAGGAGCCTCCCGCAGAAGGTCTCTCACAGGGTGGCAGCCACATCTGCAGACCTCGCTGTGCAGCATGGCAGCATCGGTGCCTTAATGATTTCTTTCTGACAGTGGCTGGGTAAATGCAGACAGGCTGCCAGATAGTGATCAGCTCACGGATGGGTGATCACTATTAGGTAAAGATACCAGCTTTGACATGCAGCAAGGGAATCGGCCAAGAATTTGGGTAAGCAATCCCAGCTTTCTGCTGCACGTTCCTCTGCCAAGATACCTCCTGTGTTTACTTTAGAAACCAGAGACGAGCCCTCCTCTTCATAATAATAATAATAAAGCTGCAGGGTCACTCAGTTTAGCAGATGGATTCCTTCCAGCTTGGATTTCTCTTCGTTACCTGCAGAACTGATGCACCGATGTATCGGGGGGATTATGCAATGTTAATAATTAGGTTTCACAGGAGATCTGAACAGTGACAATGCCAGGCTGTGGGAAGGAAGCTCCGCTGGAGAAAATCAAATCAACCCACGGATCTCACGTGGAACCTGTAGACTTTACTCGGGTCTAAAGAGCCCGAGTAGCCACAGGGACCACACAGCCTTCTGCAGCAGGAGCTTGCCAGCAAGCAACAGATGCAGCTCTGTCTCACCAAAGAGCTGCAGGAGCAATGATCCAGATTGCACGGCTTTCCCCTGCTCGTAGATCCTAAATACCTACTGGCGCTTATCGTAGCAAGGACAGAGGCAGAAGGTCTGCAGGAATATTCCCTTGCATTTCTTTTCCATCAGTACTGAATCAAACCCTTAAGCTCGGCATGCGATTGTGCTGAAATCCTCAAAAGCCTAAGCTCCCTACCCCAAGCTTTTTGTGTGTTTTTGAGATCTTCTTCCGTGATGCACAGGTAGTATAGAGAATGCTAAACCTGCACCATTGCTGGGTTTAACCTGCTAGGGTTTTATTTTCTACTTTAAAAAAATGGAATGTTTTGTTGCAGTACAAGTAGCTTGTTTTCCACATTGAAACAACTTTTAGCATTATAATTTTTTACTATATTCCTGCATGCGTTAGAACATTGGAAAGTAGAAATCTAAAGGAGATATTTTGACTGGCCAGAAATACTTAACTGAACAAATTACTCAGAATTTTAGCAACTTTTTTGATTAAGAAATAGAGAAATTTCCAACTCTCCATGTTGCCTGGAAAAGAAAAAATTCAGTTCTCAAGGATTTTTACAGGAACAAGATATTAAGTGGTATACAGATGTTGTGACTCCTACCTTAGAAGGCCCTGCACAACTCTGGGTTTTACTGTTTTCAATAAATTATTATGTACAATGCTCCACTAATTAATTAATGGAACTCAGTTTCACATAATTGTCATTGAGGTTCAGAGCTTAGCAGGAATAAGAAGGGATCAGCTCTTTTACACAAAGCAGGAACACTTGGAGATTTGACAACACGAAGATGCCAAGGTTTTAAAGGTTTCTAAGCACTTAATCTACAGGACATTAGCCCATTTATAACCAACTGGGAGGGCAAAGAGAAAGCTTTCTTTGGAAGGAAAAGTCTATTCCGTAACTGCAAGACTGACAATGGCCATGGAAGCAAAACCATGAACACAAGAACATGTTTACCCTTGATGCCACCATCAGATGTGTTCTGCCTTCTGTTCCCTTCCCTTTCTGCATGTACCCACGCAGAGACACACCTATTGACACATCCCTGTCTGTCAAGGCACCATTTAAAATTTCTCTGCTCTAGTGCACCCAAGCATCAACCAGAAACATTGAGTGCCCTCGAGGAACCCTTTCCTACATCTTTTTGTTCCAACTAATACTAATAATGTTTGGAAATCAGAAGCTCAGAACCAGGTGGGTCAGGTCTCCAAAACCTGGGGAGGTATTTCAAGACATGGAAGGGTCAGTTTGGTTGACTGCACATGGGCATGTCAAACCATTCCAGCTCTGCTTTGGGAGCCTACCTGGTACCACAGCAAAATGGGCTTACTCTGTAGGACCTGTGTGGTAGCTGCCAGCCCCACTTGGGTGTCTCAGATACCACTGGGAATCTATGGCAGAACTGGGTACCTTGATGTGACCTGTTCTGCTGGGTGGTATTCAGCTCAACACACTGTAGAAGGCTACAGCACAGACCTGAGCTAGCCATCCTACATGTCCCAATGTGCCCAATGGAATGAAAAGGGCACAATTAGGACACAAGTAACTTGGCCTAGTTTAGATATCTGTTTCAAGATGAAGTTAAGTCATGTGCTGGACTCCGCCGGCTGTAAAAGAGTTATACTTCACATGTGACTTACTGACACTGTAGGTGTTTAGTGAGATGAATCCCACCTTGAACTCAGGATAATGTGGTCGGGTGATAGACAGGAGGTTTGCATTCATCTGTACCAAACCCTTTGGCCAAAGACCTGGTTCTAGAGGAGCTCCAGAGAGACTTGCTGAGAAGGGGGTTTGCAGTGGGGTAGGAAATCCCTCCATGGGAAGTATAACAAATACAGGAAGAGAGACCCAAACCCAGCAATTCCCAAAGTAGCCTAAACCAGGACAGGGAAACTCTCACTGAAAGAAATTCTGTAACGAAGATTCAGCACTGTTCCCTTCACTTGCCTCCTTGTGAGATAGCTTTCCTCAGCTGGGACAGGGGAACTGCTGAGGGACAATCACAAAAGTCTAGGAATTCTTCTGAAATCCTTCAGGAAAAAAAAAACCAACTGGTTGGAAACTCTTTTGAGTTCCTCTTTAACAGCATTGTAATCTTATTGATTCATCATTGTATACACTTTCCAAGCCAGGCCACCCACTAGCTTATCTCCTCTATACCACTAGCCATTGCATTTCAGACACCGGATTCACCTGGAACAAACCCAGCAGCTTTTGTTCAGCTGAATCACCTCCTTCAGAAAGGTACCCAGTCTTGATCCAAAGATATCCAGAGATGGGGAATCTACCAGTTCCCCTAGGGACGTGCTCTGATGGCCAACCACCTTCACTGGTAAGAGCTGCTAGCGCTGCTGAAGCCAATCGCTTGTGGCAGCAGTGGCAACCATAGACCATGGTGCAGACTCGTGTAAAAGGAATATGGCTTTCCAGATGTGGGCCTCACAGGTGCTAATTTTGACTCCACTGAAATCAGTGAGACCTGAATCCTGACTGGAATAGGAAGCAAGAAGGAGAAGACAGTCTGTCCCCCATAATTTTTAATCCGCTTTTGGTTTGCTTCCTTAAAAATAATAATCAGCAGCTTCACCCACTCCCTGCAAGAGACCTTTTATTCCTTCTGCTGAAAAATGAGTTTGTAAGAAAATATGCTGGATCTCTCTTGGAAGTGCTTCTGCTGGGTATTCGCTTTAATGAGGGTGATCTCACCAACTGACGAGGGAGGTGGTGGTGGGGAGGAGGGGAAAGTTTCCGCTGCTTAAGGAGGCTCATGAGGGGACCTACCTCCCCTCCACCCCATGCTGCTTTCCCCTCAGCTCCCCACCATGCTAACCTCCTTTTACTTTCCGAGCAGCAAGCTGCGGCTGCTGCTGGTGTTATTGACACATATTTCAAACAAGCCCGTGCAAGGGACTCGAGACACATTACATTGCACATGGTGCCCCGGGCCACAGATTCGCCTCCTTACACCGACAGCACGTTTTGCTTCATAAAGAATGTGCAGGCCTTCACCTGGAGCTATTTATCTGGTGTGCTCAGAAGAAATAAGAGAGAGGGAGAAAGCCCTACATGCCCATGTTGGCTGTTAACCCCGTACTACATACCCCATAAGTGGCCAAACATTGACCTCTCTCTGCATGAGGTCTGGGCCACTGGCTGCTGACAAACCTGGATGGGGGCCTGCAGTCCATTCCCCATCTTTCCGTGCACCTGCATTTAAGAAAGAGGCTTCTTGCGCCTCCTTGTAACTTCACCGACCCATTCATACAGCTCCTAGCACATGCTCCATCACGGAGCACAACCAGAGCTCCCAGACTCTCATGCCATCCCATACTGGAAGAGGAATACTATCTGCTGAATAAAAGTTGCTGATACACACCTCTTTCCAGGATCAGGATAATCTTCCCTTGCTGTTAGCAACATTTTTTTTCCCCCCCTGCTTTCTTTACATCTTTCCATCATTGTTATTATAATGATAATAACAATAATTATTACTATTATGCCTTGAACTTGAGTCTTAAGATTA
>NW_009259867.1:1675763-1706474 GCF_000687185.1 Egretta garzetta | reverse complement strand
TTGTCTGCATTCAGGCAGGACATGAAGGGGTGAAGGAAACAGAGAAAAGGGGCCAGGAATGAGGTAGGATGAGAGGCAGCAGTAAGTAGAAAATGAAGAGCAGTTAGCAGAATAGCAGGAGTCAGCACTGGTGCCTTGCCTAAGCAAACCCCGCTCCTTGTCTGTGTCCACACATGTCAAATCTCGGCAGGGAGAAGGGTAATGCTCCCTTGAATTTCCCAGCTGCAGAAATGTGGAATTTTTTTTTTTTTTTGACATAGCAGCGGGAGAGCCTTTACCAGCTGCACACAGGTCTGATCGCTGCCATTGCCTCTTCACGGCTAGAGCTCTGGACCTAGTCAAATGCCCAGATTAAAAAAAAAAAAAAACCCTTCCTCTGTGGCAAAATCAGGGTGGAGAGCTTTACGCCACAACCCCCCTGCATTACTCTTACCTTGAGATCGGCAGTCATGTCCCTTTTTGGGGGCTGGAAAGCTGCCAGAGATCTGGGGTAAGGAGCTGCTAACACCGTGCCATACTAATAATTCTTCATCTCACCCACCTTTTTTTTTTTCTGTCTCTTTAGATTAGATTTGAAACGCTTCAGGGCAGGGACTGTCTCTCGCTACATGCACATGCGGTGCTTAGGACAAGGAGCCTTTCGACTTCCTTGGAACTGGCAACTCCTAATGCCTTGCTATTAATAAATGATTGGAAAGATCTTGAAAGGTGAGGTGTGAAATGACAACAGGCTGGCTGAGAGGGGCTGGGTGGGGGTCTACAGTTTTTTGGAAAGGTTTTTGTTTTGGTAAATGGTAAAAAATTGCACATATTTCCTGGCTGTATACAGGAAAAATAAATTAATGCCTCTACCTGGACTGTGACACATGAGCACCAAACTACAGTCTAGGTCAGGGAAGGTAAAAGAAAAGTCTGTCTGGGTGGGGTGGCATGAGATATGTAGGTAAAGTGAATGTAATTCCCTAAGCGACCACCCGTTGCTCTTACAAAAACATGACAATGTAGGTGGAATCCCATGGGACAGTTTAAAAATCATCCATCAGCTCACAGCCCTGCCCATGAATCTCAGACTCACTCCATTTCTACGTGCGCTCAAAACCAATGTGAGAAGAATGGGAAACTGTGAATATAGTGAATATCAATTAGGACTAAGGCAGGCAGATAGGTGATAAGGGAAGCTTAAGCCATCAGCGAAAAATCCATGCCTAGCAGTGCTAAGAATATGAGAATGACCAACATAACATCATTTAATGTATTGTTAGAGAACATACAGAGATATTCACACACTCTCATACACAAACATACATTTATAGCCCCTAATAACATATTAACCATATGTAGATAAACAAGGAGATAAAGAATGAAGGGAATCTAGGATATTTCTGGGTAACTGCTGTTAACATTTGTAATAAATCTCCAAGTGATGATGGAAAACAAGAGAATGCCAAATAGGTTAAGAATCTACTGTGTTGTTAAAGAGCAAATGGATAACTGTAAATCTGTTATCTGGCCCAAAAGGGAAATGGATGATACAAGACTGAACCTACAGAGCATGAAAGAGTTGTGATATAATTAGTGGTAGTAACCACAGTTATATGGAACACTAGGTTTCATGCATTTTTTAAATCAGATTGTTAAACATGGGTGATAAAAGTAATTCTGTTGATACAGCATTCTTGTCAGAGTATAAAGACAAAGTATGAATAAAGAATTCAAAGTGGCAATATATAGGATCGATATAGTGCACAATAAATAGCTGCACAGCTGACAGATCTCCAGTATCATTCTGCTTAGGCAATCATCGTCAGATCGGGCTGTTTCTAACTGAAACTCTCTGAGATCATCTCAGTGCTATTTAACTTTCTTACCAACGGTCCAAAAAAAAAAAAAAAATCTACCACATCATTACTGAAAAAGTCTGCAGGATACTGAAGCACCGGGCGAGTGAGGGTGAAGGATATGGAGAGGGCAGCAGCACAAAGTGAGGGATCAGGATGTGTCTGCCTAAAGCCACCTTCATGCCCCAGACGCCAAGTTAGGCTTGCAGGAGTGACATAAGCTGTGCTGAGGCTCCAAGAGGATGCAGGGATTTGGGGACTGACCCCCATGACAGGAATGCTGAGCACAACAGGGCTGGCTAGGAGAATGAAGACAGAGGAGGAGACTGTAACCTCTGCACACAGGGCTGGTGAGGACACGACCAAAATACCGCATCCAGATGTACCAAAAAGCTCGAGAAGGCCCCAGAGAAGCAGAAAGACATCTAAGTTTGAGAAAGGAATGACTGATTCATACCATCCGCAGTCCATAGCTGCTACATCATTCCTCCCTTTACAGACAACGAAGAAAGCGGACACAGGATTGAAGCCAGTCACATGCAGGAGATGCTTTGAATATTACCAAAGCTTCTTTCTGGTGAGTCAGACTGCACTTGAGTTTTGATGCAAGTTATTCGTTACTTTCTTGATCTCTGATGACATAGCATGCACCGAATGAGTTCCTCCAAAATCTAAGAATAGTGGTCAGCATGAGAACTACAGGAATTTTAGAAAATGCCACCTTGAATGTCTTTCTAAATGCTGTAGCTCAAACACAAGTTATTAGGCCTGATGAAGGAGTGACCAGGTGTAGCTCTCAGACATCACGGTCATGATGGTCCTGAAGAGACAGAATCATACTCAGATTTCCTTGAAGGTTTCCCACCCAAGTAGTGACTCAACCTCCTTATTGTTTTAGGTAAGGAATCTGACACGATCAGGCCCAAGATGGTCCATAGCTTCAGGCCATAAAGTCCCCTATCACTAAGTACTATAAAATTCTCTGATCAGAGGAGCATTCACCACAAGGTCTCAAAGGGCTGAGTACCAAGATCTGCCTTAGACAATGGGATGTAATATATCTACAACCATATAAATAGCTGGTTGGATGAGAGTTGGATAAGATCATGGCTTTACAATGCTGCCCCTCCTGCTTTTAACCCATCCCAGCGTTGGCTGAAACCAGGATGTGGCAAGCCTTAAAGAGATTTATGCCTTGAAATTACCAGCCTTCTTCAGCCTTACAGGAATAAGGATGTTGATTCTCACCAGCAAATTGCTCCCACTCAGCACTGACTTTCCTTCTTGATCCTTTTAGCACCACCTTTTTGTTTAGAGCATCTAATCACTTATCAGCAAAGGTCCTAAACTAAAAACGCTGTTTGGGAACATCTCAGTTGTGGCCCTTTCATTCCATTGTCCTGGGCCATCCTGCTCAAGAAAGGTTTTTGTACCCCTGACTCTCCCTGTAAGTGATACCCTACTCAGTTTGGGTCATCATTGTGAAAGACACCCTCTGCTAGCAGAAGAAAAGGAATTGCCTTGCTGCAATTCCCGTGCTGCTTGCTGTGACAGGACAGAAATGTCTCTTCGGTACCCAGAATTTGGTTGGCGCCAGAGCTCTGGGAACAGACTGAAAGGCGTGGGTTGGTTTTGGATGAATCATGTTTTTAATCATCAAACACTGCCAATCAGAACTGCAGCAGATTTTCCCCAGTTTTTTGTTTTACTTTAAGAATGATAATTTTAAACTCACAACTCTGGATTAGGCACAGATAGAAACTTCTCAAGCACTGATTAACAAAACCTCACAGCCCTCTTGTTTGAGATGGAGAACCTTCAACATCAAAAGATTAGGTGATTTATGAACCTGTCCTGAATGGAGCTGACATTAAATTTGAGATAATAATCCTTCCAGCGTGCACATGGATCAATTATATCAGTGACTAACTTTAATTAGGAGAGAAGATTGAGTAGTTATTAAGGCATGGGTAGAGGACTGTGGGTTCAATACCTCACTGCACAAAAAGCTCCCCTGTGGACTTGAGGCAAATCAGGCATTTTGGTTTGCCTCAATTTCCCACCTGTGAAGTGGGAATAATATTACCATAAGCATTCATGAAAACAGCCATGTATTTAAGGAATTAAAGACAAAGGCCATTAACACTTAGATGATGGATTATTAATAAAACAGCCATATTGCCATGGTAAACTGAGGCTCATGGCAACCACAGGAACATGGGAACAGGAGGTAGCTGAATGTGTTTTGTTCTAGAAGGGCTGCAAAGATGCACATCATACCTCTGCCCCTAACCAGCCGTTTAACATTGAGTGTGAGTATGCAAACCTGACTTCCAAGTCACTGTAGCACCTACGAATGCTATTTTGGGTGGGGGAGGCTTCACTTCTATTTCTGTGTAGGGATCCCCCCACCTCATCCATAAAGTCTTCTCCTTGCAGTCTTTGGAGCAACACCAAAGGCAGTTGTTTTCTGTGGTTCCAGTAAAGCCTTGTCTGATCACTGGAGGATTTTTGTTTTCAACCTTTCAACCCACTTTACTAGATAGGGCAGAAGATGGGAAGCTGGAAATTTCCTTCTCTCATTCCTAGGTCAATTCCATTTGTTCCCGATTTACCCAATGCCCCAGCCAAGCTATGGATCAATGAGACATGAGCAAGTATGTAAGGACAGGACATCTCAGGTGCTTAAAATTGTCATTAAGTATTTGGCTGAACCAAAGTTTTCATAAGGATTATATTTAATGCACTGAAAGTGAGTAATCCCACACATGACCCAGGTTTTCCTGTGTTAGATGCTGTAACATTGGGCCCTTCCCTGAAGAAATTGCTGTTGTGTTTTAAATTAAGACTTTCAGAATTTAAAAGCATGAAAATCTTCAAGTGTTAAAAAATAAAAAAAAAATAAAAAACTGCGCCACAAAAAAACCCTTTCAGGTAGAACTTCCAATAAATCTACGTTCAGATGTGCTTTCCTAACCATAATCATCCATTTATGGATTTAATTTAAAATTTGTTTACTGAGGGTACTATTTCTTCATATCAGTTACTAAGTCAGCAAAGAATCTATGAGAATACTTTAGAAGTCATAGACAAAAGTGGGCACATCATGTGCTTCCATTAGATGGAAGGCTCGATCCACAGCCTGATCCATGTAGTCCAAAGACTACTGCTGAGTAGAGATCTCCAAACAAGACACCTTTAGGAAACCTCTACCTCTGTGGCTTGTGGAAGCTGGCTTAAAGGGGAGCCCAAATAGAAGCATGATACACTAGCCTAAGTTAGGAAATGAGACTACCAAGGTGAAATGTTTGTGCCTTTGCACAATAGATATTTTAACTGACCCGTTTTCACCTATTCTTTCTATGGCAGCCTCTTCTTGAATGATGGTCAACAGGCCAAATTCAGCCTGCAGAGCACAAGTAGATAGGAAGCTCAGATGAACCCAAAGAAGCAGCCCACAGTTGTCTAAGATCTGGTACTCACAGAGCTGAAGACAAAAGGCTTAACCAGACATTGACCTTCAAGACAATCACACAAATACAACACAGGTAAGAGTCCTGAGCTCTCATATTCACTTTAACTCTCCTCAACCACTGTCGCATGTGGCCTGCATACTTTTAGTGCCTTCTTGCAGCAGGTCCCCCCCAAAACCAGTTGGGAGCTTCTGTTTCTATTTATTTTAAAGGTTACATGAGAAGAAAGCATTGGGGCAGTCAAGTCAAGCACTCTAATTTTTGAGAATGTCAATCTTCAGGTTGCTTTTTCTGCTATTTCTTCTCTGTTTTCACAGAGACAGGTAGGGAATCATGCTGTCAAGCTGTCCCTCGGGAAAAAGCCTGGATTCAGGTGGCCACAACTGTCACGTACACTGTCCTAGGAGAATCAAGTCCAGAACAGACTGTCCTCATCTGACCCAGGAGCTCCTGAAGGATGGTAAATGAAAGGCATTTTGCATGTTCCCTTCATCGTACGCGCATCACTTCAATCTCTTTTGAGTGAAAGCAGTATTTCCTGGCAAGGGTTGGCTTCAGAGCTTTATTGGGGCTTTGGATAAAAGAAAGCAAGATCTTGGTGGTCTTTTTACACTCGGAGTCCCATGCATGGCTTCTGCCAGCTAACTGCTCTTGGGTACCCGTACAGTGCAGACGAGATCAACTTAGCACACAATCAAGATTCAGGGATTTGATCAAAGTGAGGAGATAAGGATCACAAAGGCCAGCTTTATGACTCTGTTACTGATAAGGTGACAGAGCAGGGACTAATCTAGATACTAGAATAATTGATAATAACCTTGGAGCTTCTTGGAGTTGTTTAATGACCCAGGAATCTGGGGAATGCTGTTGCATGGCAGAGTTCCTGCCATGTGCCTAACACAATCTCTACCTCAGGCTGTGAGAGGAGGCATTAGGTCAGTTAGATCAGATTGATAGACCAATACTGAGCAAAAGGATTACTTCAGACCCAAATGTCGGGTGTCTGAGATCTTGGCTCCTGATGCACCCCAGATCGTAGAATACAACATCACAAAGGTGAAGAAAAAAAAAAAAAATATCTTGGATAATTCAGCAACTGGGAGGCAATCCAAATTCACCAGGCAAATTTGCTTATATGAGCTAGGAACCTGTAAGTCATGCCTCAGCCTGGAATCAATCATATTTCAGTAGCTATTGTAAAATATGCAAACAGTGACTTCCAGCTGAGACAAGTTCAGCACAGCTTGGCCAGCGGGGTGGAGGCTCCATTTTTTGACTCACCTAATAGAGTGACTGCCTAAGGACCATGAGGGTCTCTGTGCAATGTGCACATGAGCCATAAAGTCCAGCCAATACTGGGAGAAGGGGTGGGGAGGATCTGCTCATGTATTTGGCCTCCAGATGGATGGGAAGAGTGAGATTCTACTCCCAGGCTTGTCTCAGACGGAAGGAACTCACTGCAGATATAATTCACCTCGGCTCTGTCCTCTGCAACTTTCTGTATAAACCTCATCCCAAGGCATTTTAGTGCCGTATATAATGTAACATGACAACACTGCTGAAATCCAGTGATCTCTATCAGGTCTGAGGGACAATAGATACTCAAGTGGTGTCAAACAGCAGCACTCTTGGACGCTCAGGAACTAGGACTCAGGTCCTTAAAGGCATTTAGCAGCCAGTCTGTCTCTAAAGATACTTACCCTGCTTCGTTTGTGATGACAGAACCCTTCCTCCTTCCTACCAGCTGTATACCTGTGCATTTAGAGAGTGATCTAAGCATTGATGGCAACCCCACCGTTAACAGGATACAAGAACTTCAGCACAGATGAGTTTGCAAGTTACATATTCCTTCTCCTATCTGCATCTTGTCAAGTCAGTCACTAAACTCTAACTCTTTGCCCCATATATATACATCCCTTTGGCCACTTTACGCATCCTGTGAGGAGCTGCTCCTTTAACACCAACTCTTTGGTTGCATGAGCATGCTGCTTGCCCAATTTTTTAGCAGGATGCTAAAGAGAGAAGTAACACGGTGCTTAAATAGTGTTGATCCTGAGAGTCGTTTTACACCAGCTATAGGTGCAGCCCGTACACACTCTGCAAGACTGGGAAGTTGAGAGAATGACCATCTCACACTGAGGGTGTGTCCAAAGAGAGGAACATCTAAGTCTTACTCTAGCATGCAGCAGGAAATCACTCCTTCGCTTCATCTTAACTTATGAAAATTTAAAGTAAAGCACTGACCTTAGCTCAGGGTCTCTGACAAATTACTGCCTGTTCTCGCACACTCCAGAGCTTCTCAAATGCTCATTTGCAGCTCATGTATGACCCATCTCACCTAACATTAGCTGTCTAAAATGCAGATTTCTAGTCTCACTTACTCATCTAGTTCCTACTAGATTTGATGGAAGGAAAGGCACTTTCAGGAGGCAATTCAACCTTCCACATCTGAGTTATTGTAACCTAAGTGAGGAAAGACCCATCTGTGGAATACAGTTACTTACTGGGCTAGAAGATGTTTCATGATTAACATTGTGAAGGCACACAAACCTGGTCACAGCAAATTATACCTGGTACACAAAGTCCCGAGTTGGCAATTTCACCATTTTATACCTAAAGAAGTGAATTTCCAAGTCCTCAGCTTGAGTACACAGATTAATGTCTAGGGACTCCATACAGTCATATCCTGAATTCCAGCTCTTCAGTAGCCTCTTCTATGTCTTTGGATATCTGTGACAGTTCCACCAAAGTCAGGGGAGCTATAGTGATTCATGCCCACTGAAGATAAACCCTCACTGAATTCCATAAAAAAATTACTGATTCACCTCGGTTCCACATAAAACAGAAATCTCCATCACAAATTCTCCATGGTCTTGCCTGGGATCATGTTGAATAAGTCAAATGATGATACTTCCACCATTTAAGAAACACTCCTCTACACTCTGGAATTCTAGAACATCAGACAAGTGGCTTTCCCTGTTATCTAACTGGTGTCCCCCTTTCTTTCCTTCTCCTAGTTATGCCCTCTGGTACCCTGTGGCATGATTCCTCCTTGCTTTCCTTTACTATATACACCTGACAAATGTTTGAGAGCTATTATCATATCATTACTTGGCCCAGATTAGTACTTGTTAATCTTTGCTCATCAGCATCAGTCCTTCCAGCCCTCTGGCTCTTTGAATACCCTCCAGTTTGTCAACATCTTCCTGGCATGAGTATGGGATGAAATAGAACAGTCCAGGTGCACTCGCTCTGGAACCATATCATCCTATCAACTCAATTCAAGGGCTCAGTGCATTGGATCATGCGGGTTCTTCTTTCCCGTCACCTTGCATTTCCTACTTAGGCTGAAGGATGCATGCCTGTGCAGAGCTGATCCGTTCACGTGTATCTCTGTGAAGGTGTGCACGTTGACATGGCAACGCTTTTCGTAAATGTGGAGGTAGGGGCTCTGCCTCCCTCTGTTTACTCACCAAGGTGACGAGAAGCAAGGTATTGGCACACAATGAATGAGATCAAGTAATTGGCAAGTTCCTGCCTGCCAGCAGAGCTGCTGCAGTGTCCGTGTGAGTGCTCTTCGTCTACACCAGCTGGGAGACATACAGGCTTAAGGCTCTTCCTTTCACCTTGACATTAGATTAAGTTGAGGTCACGTATAGATGTCACGGTACAGCTGATGGCTGGTGTCATATTGAGCCAAAGAAACTATATTGCATTCAGTCATCGGAAGATGATGAATTTTTTGATCACAAATGCAGTTAAATGCTTTGATAACCCACCTGTCTTTAACCTTAGCGCAGCCGCTGTGGTAGTAAATTCAAGATTACCCTAAGCAACACCACAACTTGTCCTTCCAGGTAAGACTAACATCTTAATTTTCTTCTTCAACAGTAATCAGACACAGATCTAAATCAGTAATACTGTATTACACTTGAAAGTGAAAAGTATTTAAAGCCAATTTGAAATCGGTGGCTGGTACTAGATTACTAGTTTCTGGAAACTGTGGTCTTCCTTCATCATCACACATCTGCTGGCAAAGTGAATTTCTGCTTCCCTGAACATAGGCTAAACCTCATCCAAATTAACCAAACCCAAACACAGGAGGATGGTTAATTGTTTTCTTTTATACTTCAGCTCACTCACTCCATGATCCATGACTCCCAGTATGTCCCGTTATAGTCAAGTGCTCCGTGGCCAGGCTAGCAGAGCTCTCAACTATCATTCCCATTACCAGGATAAAAGTTCATTGCTGCACATAATTTAGATAACATGATTTTACATAATACCAGTTTTATTTGGGAAACAGACATCCTGCAGCAAGCCTGCTAACAGCTTTTTTTTGGGAGAAATTGTATGTGCATGCTTGAAACGATCATCATATTTTTTTTCCCCTTAGTTTATCACATGTTGAATTCTCAGGGTGGAATTCAATTGCTTAAGCACAGAGTACCATCTGAGGTGCTTTACAGTATCCACCTGGCTCCAGCCTGCCTTCCTAAAGCATGTGGACACCTCAGATGACATAAAGCATCCTGAATGCCACTGCACACTTTGGCATACATATATAACTATATTGAACCTTAAAGCTCCACTGACTGTAGCAGGACTCGGATAACTAGTTAGGCATTGATGTCTACATTGTAGAAAGCCATGAAAATGAAAATATCTGAATATGAAGCTCAGGAATCGGGCTACCCAGGGAAGGGGTCGAGTCCCCGTCCCTGGAGGGATTTAAAAGCTGGGCAGGTGAGGTGCTTAGGGACAGGGTTTAGTGGTGGGATGGCAGGACTAGGGTAATGGTTGGACTTGATGATCTTAAAGGGCTTTCCCAACCTAAACAATTCTATGATTCTATGAATCAATTTAATTTCCTAAATATTCCCACATGAAAGATCCTATATGAGATACCTACATAAGCCTTACAGATATGACATGGGATCTATGGGAGGCCTATACCCTTCTGGAGCAGCACGTGGACTCCAGGGGAATCTCAAATGGCTTTAGACACCTATGTTTAGCCAAATGTATCAAACCCTCAGTGACGACTATTACTGTTAAGTTCAAAAATTCACTATGTGCAGCTTAGGACTAAAGCCCTCATTTTCTTCTTTGCTCAGGATTGTCCCAGAAATAAGGAATCACAAAAGTGAGATTACAGAATGGGTTGTCTGTGTTTGGGGAAGGAAATTTGCAGCATTGTACAGGCTATTGAAAGATACTGATTTAAAAAAGAAAAATAATGTTTGGTTGGTTCATTATTTCTACAACTCTCAACCTCACCATTCATCTCTTGTGGGCTCAGGTACCCAGATACCTTGGAATTTGACCAACTCTCCTATAAATTTGGCTCGAGTACATGCTGCAGAGAATCTCTAGTTCTCTGAGTCATCATCTACATATACACCTATGGAACAAATATATAAATTACTAATGATTTACCTACAAGAGACATCATCACATAGCAACCTGGATTGTAAATATATTACATGCTACCTATTCCTCACAAACCCTGAAATGCAAATAGTCAACGGTACATGCATTTGAATAATCTACAGTGGAACGTCTCAAAATTAACTCCTGCTTCTTTGAAAGAGGGCAAGTCACTTCACACTTGGGGCACAGTTTCTGAGATATGCTTATGGGATTGGAAGACATGACACAGGACCTTTGGGAGTCTTGAGCCCTTTTGGAGGGGAAGGTAGAGGCATCTCAGATGGCACTGGACCCTTATGGCCTGCAATTAAATTGATCCCTCAGTATGTACTGGGAGGTGGGATTCACTTGTCCAGCTGATGACATCTGCAATTTAGAGGTCTGCATCTGAGCAAATCATCCAGATTTCCTCTTCAGCAATTAAGAGAAATATGCCCGTTTAGGGCACAGTTCAATTTGTTCTCATTTAATATTTTTTTTAACATCTTCAGGGTGAGAAAAATGTCTCATTATATAGAACCATTTCTCCCTTTTATCGACTATAAAGGAGTCAGAAAAAGATGTCTCCATTGCAGATGACTGAATGTGGACATCCTAGAGTGCATCCTGAAGGAGTCTGTACACAGACATCATTGCATGACAAATTCAGATCTCCACTTAGGGCCCAATCTCATGGTCAAGCAAGTGAAGCTCAAATTACGACGTGCTAGTTGACCCACACCAATCCGACATATGCGGATTCCTAGCCTACAGCAAATGCTAGCGAATGTGATTTAAATTAACCCTTTTTTATTGTGGGTAAGCAAAGTCTAATTACCTCACTTGCTGCAGGCTAGCAGTGAGCACACAGACAGTTATCAAGGGTCAGCTGATGTGTGGTGACTTGTTGCACCGCAGAAACTCGATCATGAGTTTAATTTGCTCTAACTTCCACACACAGGCAAACCCTTAGACCTGGATTCTAATTTCTGCTAAAGCCTCAGGCAGTACAAAATTGACTAAAAGTTGTATTAAGGAGAGGGAGTAGTCACACCGATACCCCTCTCTGCTGGGAGATGCTACAACACGGTGGGTGTTAGCCCATATTCCTCAAAAAAACTCTATTTTGAATAAATGTAGTATCTAACAGCGGTAACAATAAAAAAAACCCCTAAATTTCTGAATCTTTTCCCAGATTAAAACATTGAGCTATTTGCATCAAATAAGTACAAATCTATTTCACTAGAGGCAGCCAGCATCCTTTGTAACACATCTGTACCTAACAGAAAACAATAAAATGCATTTATTTCTTACAGATAAATTTAGTTATAAATAACTTAATAGTACCCGTGCTTATGAACCAGGAAACAACAAACAAAGGTCACCAAAGGTCGTTAGTTATAGGTACCATGACGGTCCAGCCAGCTCTAAGTCAGAAACACAACCTCTTTGCTGTTAGAAGAAACAACTTTCAAGAGAGTCACCAACCATTTTTTTTCCCTCATCACATCTATGTTGTCTGCTGCCCAAGCAAAAGACAGACAAGTTCAGCAGCAATCTCAACACAAGGGGAGACCTGTTCACCTCACCAAGCCCAGGACAGAATACAGAAACTGTTGTTTCCTATACCTCCCGTGGTCCATAGGGCACTCCTGAAACACTTACTCAGCAGGGGACAACTCCCAACCAGATACTTGGGTTATATGAGGGTTTTTTTCAATCTAGCAGCAAAACAAGAACCAGTGATGGTTCACTGAAACCAGCCAAATTCAGCTCAGAGGTAGACCTGAAACAGAGTGAAGCTGATGAATCCTCAACTGGCCAGGTCCAAGAGAAAAGATGGATTCTCCCTCCCTCTTGACAACTTCAGGGTTACAACTCAAAGCTCTTCCCAAAAATGTATTTCAGTCCAACACAAGTTGTTTGGATGAGTAGGGGAAAATGCGGTGAAATCCTCATTGTCATCTTAAGAAATGAGCCCATAGATAGAATCATAGAATGTTTTGGGTTGGAAGGGACGCCTAGAGGTCATCTAGTCCAACCCCCCTGCAGGAGCAGGGACACCACTAATCCCAGACCCACTTTCAAAAGAGTTGAAAGATCAGTCACCTAACGCTGAAGTTTCTCAAGGTGGAACTCAGTTCACAGACCGAGACATAGACATGTAGATGTCTGCATACAAAAACATCCAATAGGGCTAATTCCGGCTTTACTGGATCCACCGCACACAGAGTATTTGGCAGTTAAACCTTATCTATCCAGGACCACGGGGGTCCCCAGTCACCTCTGGGACGAAGCTGTTGGTACTTATAAGCAAGCCCTGGAAACACAGACCAGTGTTATGCTAAAGAGCTGAGCTTGCTACTCCCAGCATTCCCTCTGACTTCCTAGGCAATGCATACATGTGGACTGCACCATATGGACAAATG
Organism: Egretta garzetta; assembly: GCF_000687185.1. Classification (NCBI taxonomy): domain Eukaryota; kingdom Metazoa; phylum Chordata; class Aves; order Pelecaniformes; family Ardeidae; genus Egretta; species Egretta garzetta. The sequence goes on along the minus strand of NW_009259867.1, from coordinate 1,693,322 downwards.
AAAGAGTTTTTTAAAAGCTAGTTGAAACACGATGTGAAGAGAGGGAAATAAGGGGAGGGAAAGGTGCTCAGACATTGTGGAGTTATAGGAAAGTAGATGAATCTTTCCATTAGAGAAGAATGAGGTCAATTTTTTAAAAAATTTTGCAAAGCTGAAACTTTGCACTTACTTATAAATTCAAATGTTATCATTTTTGCCATAACAGTAAGAATGGGATAAGCCTCATAAAAAAAATTGACAAGGGACTTTGAAGGTCAGTGGAGAGCAGACCCGTACTCTGCAAAGCCACATCAGATGCAGTGACATCTCTCATTTGCTCGGGGTGTTCTGAGGAGGTCTCCCCATTTCCAGGTTGCCTCATCTGAAAGCACATCCACAAAATCCTAATGAAATGCTGAGGTTTATGCTTATGAAATCAGTCCGAAGAGAGAGAATTTCTCACTGTAGAGGTCTGAAGCAAAGCAAGTACGAAGCTTCCAGAGATTCATAGCTTGGTTAAAAACTTCCCTGGAGTCAGGGTTGCTATAGTGTTAGCACAATTAGACCTCGAAAAGACATGTAGGTACTAGTAAACTTCTCAAGCCATAACACTGTGCAAGCAGCTTCCGTAGGTTCCTCAGCCACAATGACCTCATATTTCAGCTCCGCACTGTAATACTGTTGGTGTGATATTTGTCAGCTGCGGTCCCCATCCTCTAGGCTATAGAGCTGTGCCAGTTCACACCATTTCAGCTTTAAACAGGTTCCCAAGGCTGCAGGACTTCAACGGATTTACAAAAAACTCTTGATTCATCAGGACTGAAATCTCACGTATGCTCAAGGCAGAAATCAATATTCACACCAAAGCTCGTCACCTGGAACAGAGTTTATCTCATCTCTTTGTACCCACCTAAAAGTTAGGAATCCAGTTAAAATATCAGCTAGGTCCCCTCTGTCTTCATAACAGAGAGATCAGGGCCTCAGAAGAGCAAGTTGTTCTGTCCTAAGATAGGCGTCTAGGATAGGTGGGCTGAGTTGCCTTCTGGGGGAGTTAGTTCCTACAAAAGGAGCCTACATGAAAGCCAGACGTTTAACTTTTAGATGGCAGAAGCTTGCTAAGATGAATCCTTCCCTTCTTGTGAGCCGTACACACACACAAAATTCATCAGTGAGTTCAGAGGGAGAGGTTTTTAAATCACCTTTCAGCATGGTTAGCATGCAACTCAGCTTAACGTTTCTCCAAAACATTGTCAAAGTTATACTGAGCCTTCGGCCAGTTACAAACCATCAGCTGCCCTCTGAAGGGTGCAGTGATGAAAAATTGCTTCTATTTTCTCTACAAAGATCTTGGTGTCCCCATTGCAGCCATAAATGGATTAGCACTTTGCATATCAGGCTGGTAACAATGCTCCAGTCTTAGAGAAAAATGTGAATTAACAGACCTGATGCCAGTAACCCTTCCCTAGAGTGACCAGAACCAGCTGCTCCAGAAGAAAATGTAAATACCCTGGCACAGGACATTTGTGGAACACTGCTTCCTTGCACGAATCTTATTCTGGTCTTCAATAGTCAGATGTCCCCTTGAGCCCAGAAATAAAAGTCCGAAAATACTTGTTGTCATTAACTACATCAGTCCTGAATATTTATAGTATCTCTGTAGATATTGCCTTGAAAAATTCTATCGGAAAATACTCTTGAACCTTGTTAAGTTTTTGGCCTGATTAACATCTTGTTGTTCACCCCAAAGATAAAACCTGGCAGGTTCTGCTTCTGTCTTAGGACAGAATATAAACCTCACTTTCCATGACCAAGGGAGGTCATTTTCATTTCTTTCTGAGGCCTTTTTGGTATTTGGAGTAGAGCTGCCTTCCCATTCAGTTTCCATTTTTTAATGGCAAGCTTTTTCTTTCTCCTGAAGTAACTCTGCAAAGCAGTATCTACTTGAGTTTGTTTATGCACTTAAATTGGAAGGCTTGTGCTGTTTTCACCAGAGAGGATTTGGGTCTTTTACCTCTTATGTCCAAGCAAAATCACCAAGGAAGGTCAAGGACCTGACAGCACTTAAGGTTTCCCATCAGCCCCTCTTAAAATAGGGATGAAAACCTTTCAGACACCAACATCTCAGTAACATTTGTTGGGAGCTCAGGCACTCAGTCACACCTCCCAACTTTAACTGTCTAAAAGGTAGGTGTTTAGGCTGTTTCTAGAGTGGAGGGAGAAAGATAGGCAACTCCAGACAGTGATTCACCACATCCACTAAGAAGATACCTATCTCAGGAAGGATGAATCTCCTTCAGAAGATGCCCGTCTTTCTAGAGGGAGGTAAGATGATTCGCTCAGATAGTTGAGCATTACATGGCTAAAATTCAGTGAGTGAATTCCATCCAGAGGTGTCTTAGGGGAGTGTGCTGTCACCCAGCAGAGTACAGGTACAACGCCTTGCATGCTTGGAAACAGAAGGTGTCCTCAAACTTTCTGAGAAAGCCCCACTTTCAAAACAGAGTTGTCCCAAGTTGATGCAACTTCCGCTCCTGTTCCTCAAGGATGAATTGAATCTTCCCAATCTAACTTGAAAGGAGATGCCTCAAGATAGCTTGAGTTAGCCAGCCTTTGGGATCATCATGAGACAAAGTCCAACCCCATAAGTGAGTGGGTTTTTTTTTTCACTGGAACATTGAGTCCCATTCCTGGAACATTTTAAAGGTATTTTCCTTTGCTCAGTCACCTGGGCTCATGCACTGTTATGCTCAGCCTGTTCCTAGGCAAAGTTGTCTATCTTTGCAATCCTGGAGGGCTCCCAGGCCAGTACGCCAAGAAATGAAATCAAGGTCTTCTCTTCAGGGCTGCTGCCTTGCTTTGTGGCCATTTCCCAGGCCCATGGGAAGTGCATGAAAAAGTGCTGAGCACCCAGTGACCTCAAGGCAACCTGCAAGCACTACTCATCTCACAACCACACCACCTTTCCTCCAGTGGCTAAAGAGTGCTTTATGTGCCTAACTTCATATCTCCACATGTTTAAACCTCTTCAGGGCTCAGGGGCTGGCTGTGAGAAATGGCAATATTAATATTATGTCAGTGCCCAGAAGGTCTCTGACTACAAGGCAGGCAAAGCTTGGGAGGCGTCAGTAGACTATCTGCCCATGTTGGCTAAAGCTGGCCACAAGGATCTCAAGTGGAACTGTTCTCTGCCAAAACAGTGCACGGGAGTCAAGCTCAGCAAATCATTTCTGGCAAACCAAAAATGCACTAAAATAATTATAATTGGACATGTAGAAATGGCAGATTTGGGGGTGGTTTTTTGTAAAACAGAAGAGTTTGATTTTTTTTTCAGGGTGGATTCTCAAGGGTACTGAGGTTAGAGGCACAGGCCCAAATTACTGGGAGTCAAACCAGGGTGTGAGCCATGTGAACACCCATGTGAACATTCTTACCCCCTGGTATATATGAACCATCTTGTACTTATTGCAGGGTAAGAGCATTCACACGGGCAGTTACCACAGAAAAACTGGCATCTTATTAGTTCACACCCTAACTTACCTCGTGGTAATTTGTTCATGTGCCCATCCCCTAAGGTGCCATTCCCAAAGTGAAGTTAGAGGACGCGATGTCCCCTTTATACTAAGTCAGCAACTTAGTGGTTAGGGCACTTACCCATGGTATGGGAAAATGAGCTTCATAAGTTTCCTCTGCCTGATTTGAAGCAGGGTTTTGAACCCAAGTTTCTCAAATCTCAGTAGCACACCCTAGCCAACAGATTATGCTGTTCCACAGAACTACCAAATCAATTATTCACATTGATTGAGTCTTGGCCAACACTGGGGATTCAGCCAGAAACCTCTGGAGCTCAGAGCAGAAGCTCTCAATTTAACACCCATCGTTTCTGAGACCTGGGCGCAGATCAGGATAGGTAGTATATGGATGGATTTTGCAAGTGCTGAAGCCCAGTAGGACACACACAAAAATTCTGCAATTCTGCCTTTGCATGCCCCAAAACCCCATCCAGCTCCTAGCCAAGTTTTGCTGCATGTTGTCAGATATATACAAGCCTTAACTGGGTTTCTTCTCTCTCCTGCAGTGGGATAGGAGATGGGACTGAGATATGCCTGTAATTTACATACATTATTACTCTATGTCCCTGATAGCATGTATAATAATGTGCTATGTATCAGCCCAACACAGGAAAGACTCTCCCTGCTCTCGGGCTTGATCTCAACCTGTGTGACCCAGCTTGGTGCCTGTGCATAGAAAATGAACAAAACTGCCCAGATATTTAAGGATAAACACAAAGCTAAGCAGCACTTTCCTGGCCCAGAATCAAAGTATGAAGCAACTTGCAGGATCGAGACCTAAAGGGGCTCAGAGTTTAAGACACAAGACAAGGAGATTGCCCCAAAGTCTGTTAAAATCGAGGGAAGATTTCCTTGGAGTTGGACCTGTCTTTGGAGTAGAAGCTAAAGCTAAGGAGAGGGATATGTGCATGTACACATGCATATATATACACAGGCAAATGTATTATATATGTATATAAATATCTTCCTTCATAACAAGTACTTCTTCTCTCCAAAGAATCCTCATAGCTGTTAACTGGACTTTCCTAGGAGATGTCACTGGGAGCTCCTAACACCAATCCACCAGGGAAGTGGATGCATTTCTGTGGCTGTCCTGCTCCCACGCTCACAAAACAGAAGCTGGCCATTCTCACAAGCCCTTCTTCACTCTCATTTGCTCCATCTTGTGACCTTCTACCAAAACGCCTGCAAGGCACAGCCGTGCTGTCAGGTGCCTACCAGGTGATGAACACAATGGTATGTGTGTTGGTATGGGAGACAAGCTGTGGCTGGGGTGCATGGACATTCCAAGAACTGCAGCCCTCCATCCTCCTTGAACCTAATGAGAAGGTTCATTTACTTCATCTCTCCCTCAGTCATACCATGCAATATGTTTAGCAAGAGATTCATGGCATGGCCCACTCCCTCCATGTTCTCCTTCCTCCACAAACCACATAGCCAGAATGAGAAGGAATGGAGAAGAAACAGAAGATGAATGGATGGGGGGTGGGGGAGGGGAATAGAGCAAAGAATTATTTTGCAGGCACTGAAACTCATGAGAACCAACTTCTCTGTCCTTCTGTCTGGATTTATGATGTCCAGGGAACATTGCACATGCTTGCACACACATGTGCATGCTTACTCACACGCATGCGTGCACACATGCGTACGCACACGTGCACACATGCGTACGCACACGCATTGCAGCCTCTCCCTCTGGGACATCACCAGTCCCATCTCTCCTCTACTTAACTGCCCGTTTTTGTGAGACTTGTGGGTATCCAATATCTTTGAGAACCCCTACCAAATGAAGCTCACTAGGCCAATAGGTTCAAATGTCATTAGGGGGACAAACAGACAGGCAGCAGGGTTGCTTAAGCCTTGGTTCATGCAGAAACCAGATATGAGAGACAGAATAGAGGACTAAGGCATCTGAGAGCTCTTCCATGAGTCCCTCCCTGCCCCCAACCTGCCAGCCCCTCCAGGCCCACAAAGCGCATGCCCTGAAGGACATCAGTCCCTTTGCACAAGCTCTCCCCTTCCAATTTAAAGTCTGCATTTAAAACACATTTTGGAAGAGCCTGAATTTCACAGAGAAGGGGGCCAACACTGGCTGAAAATTACACAAATTACACCTGAGGAATCTTCATCTATTCTCTCCTAATATTAATAATAAAGTCTAACTTAGCATAGTAGTGCCTAAGGCTAAGTTCACGCCTAACTTAGCACCTAGATAGTTTTAATAGCAAAACCTACATAGAGACCTGAAATTTAGGCAGTTAGGGGGATGTTCACATCACTTCCCTCACTCTTCCATTTTATTGTTGCCACCATATTCTTCTGGAATCAAAGAAAAACCCAGGCATCTTTCCCGACATCTTTAAGATCAAGGAAATTTAAGATAAGCCACTCTTCCTTATTCACAGTAACAGAAAGAGTCTGGGAATTTGAGGACTACAGAGCTCAAGCGTGTGAATAAATTTGTACAGATCTATCAGCAAGATCAGCAGAACCATAAAAATCTCAAGCTCAGGGGAAGACCATATGAGTTAGTGACTCCTGTCACAGTGATTTCAGAATCGTGATTGGCCTTGGGGGTGGTATCTGTGATGGTACCTCCACTTGGCAGCTCATTACTGGTTACAAAAATCAGTCCAAACAACTATTTCTTTGATGAATGATGCTTCTGCAAGAGCACCTTTCTTGAGCCTTTGCATTGTAGGCTAGCACCACAGAAAATGAAAAAAAGGATAGACTTTCGAAGAAGTACAAATTCCTTGTCCATGGGGTCTCACCACTGTGGGCAGGATGAGGCTAAGGATTTGGGCATGACGGAGTTAGAGCATTTGGCCTAACCTTGTTCATCCAGAAGTCAGGCACCCAAGTAGTCATCCCGGTTCTCTTGATCACCAACATAGAGAGAGATCGGCTGCTACAGAGAGAGCCATTGCATCCAAAGATTGGCATCAAAGATAGGTCTGATGAATCACAGTGAGGAAGCACCAGCTTTCATTCACTGACTAGAAGGGGAGCTTAGATGACTACCTCTGATGAGATGTCCAGCTCTGAGATGGAGTGTGATGAATCCTGCTCAGCATGCCTGCAGTGCATAAGCATTATGTACGTCTCTAGAATAGAGCGGACAGACCTAAACTCTTCACTCCCGGTCTCTGTTGTACTCACTCACGAGTGTCCAGCTGCCCTGGCCGATATCCTCACCCCAGTGTTGGTTTTCTTTAAAAAGCGAGTCAAACCTAACTCCAGCACAGCTTTTCCTCCTGTACCTCAAGCTCTGCTCGGTGCCCCCATACCGTACATTGGCATGGGGGCTGTGCAGCCTACCTCTGCCAGAGGATGTAGGAAACTGCCTTGTTTTCCAGCTTTCTGATTCTCATCTCTCCAGGTCACCGAGCTATTTTTTTAGGCTTGTGGAGGGCCGAGAAGGGATATGACCAGATGTCCCATGGCCTAAGGATGTGCTTTAGCCCCTGACTTGACTTTTTGCTCTGGTTTATCACCAGAGTCTGCAATTCCTTAGAAAGCCAAGCTCTTGCATATTGTATTACCCTTCTTGTACTAAAGATGGACAAAACTGGGTTCCTTGCATGCAAGAATCAAAGCAAGAGCCTGTATTGCCCTGTTTCTGGAGCCTGTGTGCAGGACAGACTTTCCCAATTTACTCTGAGTACCAGTGCCAGGGGCAACAGGAGCCATCACAGTTGGCGGGCAGACACCACCACTGCATCTGTGGCTGTAAATATCTGCTACGCTATCCAACCCTTGGATTAGTTTCTGTTTGGAGACTCTTCTGGTATTACATGATTGCTACGCTATCCAACCCTTGGATTAGTTTCTGTACTACAGTTTGGAGACTCTTCTGGTATTACATGACGGTTTACTTGTCATTTTAGTGGAGCTGTTAGAGAGCTGTTCGGACAGCACACTGCCGTGTATTATGGCTGAGCTTAAACCTTTCCCTCACCAGGAGACTGAGACTACACATTGCGTCAGCAGGACAGATGGACTCAATGCTCCTTTCTATCACAGACTTCCCATATGCCTGTGGGCAAGTTGCACCAAGGATTTCAGTGGCCACTGGATTAGCATTTCCCTGTCTGATTCCCAATCTTCTGCTAATGTGTCTTATCTATTCTCTTTCAACTCTGTTGTTTGCCCCATCTGTCTGGACTCTTTCAGGCAAAAACTAGTTCCCACTGTGCCCTTAGTCTTCTGTTGCAAGTGTCTTTTAGGTTTTGCAATCAATCCACTAATATCCTTGACCTGTCCTGTTAGAAAAAGGCTGTGATTCAGAAAGCTCCTTCCTTATCTGGTTGATAGTCTTGTTGGTAGTGACTCAGTGCTAACTACCTCTTATATCCACTACTTCTTCCCAATTCTGATTTAGGTATATTTAGTCCAGCCTGGGGCGCATGGGGATGATTCCTGGACTGAATGATTTAATGATGGTAGAAGCTGTTATACCTATAATTGCAAACACACAGTGGGATGCATCTCAACTAACCTGAGGTGCCTAATAGTTAGACAGCTAAATCTGTGCTGCTTAACTTCTCTTCTCTACGGCGTGTGAGGAGAAATAAGCACTTCAATAAAAGCAACAGAGCTAATCCACTTTTCCTCACATTCAGAATGAGCTAAGGGTATTCATGGACCAGCCACTGCAATCCACCGACAAGGGGCAGCTCAATAAAATCGGTTAATTGATCAGGTTGCAGCAATGCAGTCAATAAGCTTAAGGCATAAAGCAAGAATTACGTGTCTAAATGGCCTTGCACTTCACTACTTCTGTCCTTTTCCACTTAGCCTCTTACTGCTTTGTCTGAGCACTTCCACCAGCAAATCTTTCCAGATGGTGATCAAACCACACCTCTGCTTACGCTGCAGCAAACCAGCTTTCAGGCCCTGGAGATCAGGCTGCCACTTTCTTTCTCCGTATATTTACACTATTAGTAAATGGGAGTGAATGCAGGCCTTGAAAAAAATCAGCACACTTTGTTCAATCCAACTGGTGAATGCGCTAGGCTGGACTGAGCTTCCCAAGTCCCTGGATCCCTCACTGCCAGAAAATAGTAGACTATACTAACATATATTTCCAAACCCCTCCAGTCCATCTTCCTAGCATCTCCACGCCTTCAGAAGGGTACCGTTCTCAGAGCCTGCAGGACAGTTCTCCACCACCATTACAAAGCCACACAAGGAGAGGCAGCACTCCTGTGGTATGCAGGATCAAATGTGCCCAGCTCTCCTGGTCTGGATGGGTAAGGCAAATTATTTCATGACAAATGCATCTGGGCTGCTCTTCCCATGGAAGAATGTGCAAGAAATTGATACTTCACAAGAATTCTAGATATAGACTAGATATAAGTAAGAAGTTCTTTACAATGAGGGTGGTGAAACACTGGAACGGGTTGCTCAGAGAGGTGGTGGAGGCCCCATCCCTGGAAACATTCAAGGCCAGGTTGGACGGGGCTGTGAGCAACCTGATCTGGTTAAAGGTGTCCCTGCTCCTGCAGGGGGGTTGGACTAGATGACCTCTAGGGGTCCCTTCCAACCCAAAACACTCTATAATTCTGTGATAATTCCCTTTGCTCTTCTCAGATATGGGATTTTTGTTCAGTTTTTATATACCTATGTGGAATGCAATGCCAGGACTTCAAGTGATGGGTTTTTAAAGGTAATTCAGCTGCTAAAAGTGTAAAGCAATGCCCACCAGGATTTTCAAATGGGTCTTCCAATGGAAGTATCCTCTTTCAGTATTCTACACGTCTAGGTAGGTCATTAAATGCCTTGATGCTCCTAGCCTTTAGGAGTGTATTCAAAGAAAAAAAAAAAGAAAAAGAAGCAGCTGGATTCATCTATCTAAAAGGAGATATCTTTGTCTGACCTAGTCATCCAGGATCCTCTTGCAGGCAATGGTGAGAAAACTGGCACAGCTGGAATGTGAGTCATCTCATCCAAAAGTAAATATCTAACATGCGTCAGATGAGTTGCATCCTATTTCTCGATAACAACTCTAAAAAACGCTTGGCTAGAGACTGCTAAAGCTGCAAGATGATTCTTCCTCCAGAAGGGTTAGGAATCAAACCTGCATCTCCCCCAAACCAGCATTAAGCAGATTTTTATGGCTCTGAAAGAACCGTGGGTCTCCCAGTAAATTCTACAGATCTTATCTGATGCCCAGTGGTGTTTCCCCAGCCTTCACTGGGCTTTGGGTAGGGTCCTACCTGTTTAGCAAGAGCTTAGATTGTCCCATTTTTTCCTGGCTACTGTAGGCTCATAAAACCATGGAATTGCTCCCTTAAGTGTGTCCCTCAGCCTGCAAAGGATTTAGAGTTGCTTTCTGTCACGCCACACAACACCGTCTAGCAACAGGCTCTATTGTTGCTCTTCTGGGGGCAGAGGGACAAACTGAATGGTAGGCTTGGCAACTGTTCAAGGAGTTTCATTCCTGCCTTCCCACCCCTTAGGAAATATCTCTATTAGGCAAGGTGCACCCTTTTGGAAGCAGAAGAAACTCCTGCTCTGCTCAGCGCCGTTTGGCTTCATTTCACAGGCTTGACGACAGCAGAGATGGGCTCTGCCTTTTCCCGCTGCTCCGTCCCACAATGTGAATTCTGTTGAATAACAGCGACTTCCTTGGAAACCTGAACGTGCATAACCTCTGCCATAAAACTGCGTCTTGCAAAAGAGGTGTAGAGGGAATACGAACCTGGAAAGTGAAATTAAGAGATGCAGACTGAGAAAAGAGAAAGGGGGCTGATTTCAGAGAACCAAAAGTAAAACAAAGTCAGAGGAATTCTCTGAAATGCAGATACAACTCTTGCATTAATAAGAGGGGCAATGGGTGCAAACTGAGACATAAGAGGTTTCAGTTGAATATGAGGAAAAACTTCTTCACTCTGAGGGTGGCAGAGCACTGGAACAGGCTGCCCAGGGAGGTTGTGGAGTCTCCTTCTCTGGAGATATTCAAGGCCCGCCTGGATGAAGTCCTGTGTAGAATGCTCTAGGAGAGCCTGCTTTAGCAGGGGGGTTGGACTAGATGATCTCCCGAGGTCCCTTCCAACCCTTGCGATTCTGTGATTCTGTGAAGAGTGACCGTGTCCTCTGCTGAGATAACCGTCATGACAGGGAAGCAAGAAAGCCATTTTATCTCTCTCTTTAAAATTTTTCAGATTAAGTTCTATTAAAAGCTTGAGTCAATGACTTGTGGATGTGGTTGGAGGATGGTGGGAGACTCTGGATGTGCTTGAGGATCAGGAGCACTAGGAAGATGTATCTGTGCTCCGGAGTGTGCTGGATTAGAGGCAGGATTAAATATGATACAGAGAAGGCTGCAAAACATTCAAACTCCTTAGGCTTTCAGCAGCTATGCTGAGACGTGACAAAATATAAGTCGGTGTGAATTTTCTGAGGAGAGAGGTGGCCTGGAGGTTTTTAGTACCTGCCTGGATGGCCTACACGTTCCTGCAATAGCATACTGGGGCTGCACCCATTCCGATACGCCAGTGAGCGCTGTGCACGAAAGAGCTTCTTAAAACACAGGAAGAAGATGGAGGAAAAGCCCATTTCAGCCATGCGAAATTATGGCAGGCAATGGGAATTAGAAACAGAGCTCATATTTTAGCAGCTAGGAAACAGGCAAATGAGAAAACTTTCAAAGGGGACTCCCTGTCTCGGGTATAATCTGACTAAACTTGGATGGCAGAGGTGGAGATGTCTCTGAGCTGGTTGCCTCAACTCCTCCATAGTCTCAGAGGATTTAGTCAGTCGAGCTCAGCTGAAGGACTGAGATGTGAATTGCACCGTAAGAAAGTGTCCGTTTCTTCCCATCAATGAACGGAGCCAAGAGCACCCAGCTTGGTTGGAGACATGGAAATTTCAGACATGTAACGGGTAAAATGAATTCCACCCCAAGGCTTTACTCAGTTCCCGGCAGATAGGCATCAAGTGCCACTGAGATGCTCTAGGGTTGTCTCGACTGGCCTCCATCTGCTCCTGAGAAAGCAGCATGTCATCAGGGGATTGTGCACAATCCCTACCAGGCCTCTGAGGACAACCAGGATGCCATCAAGCATCTTAACTGGAAGTAGAACTTATGCATGGGCTCCTGATGGGAACCTGGGCATCTTAATTTTTTGGACTGGATGTCTTTCCTGGAAAACATGCTTAAACTGAACACTAGGGCTGATGCATGGCAACCAGCAGAGTTTCCAAACCTGTGATAGACATGAGGCCAGGCCAGAAATGTGAGGGTCTACTGTGATCTGAGCTCGAGGAACCCCTGAGGTGCTCTCTGAGCCTTCTAAGTAAGCCCGCTCCAACACACCTTGAGCCTGCAGAGCCTCTGTGGAAGAGGAGAAACAACTATCCCAGCCACCTAGGATGCCTTGTCAGGCCTGTGATGTGAGAAGGGAACCTGCTCGCATGCTATGACGTCACTTGGTTGATGAAGCCCGAGAATGTGCAAAGATGCGATATAAGAGAAAATCATTTCACACCAAGAGTGCGGAGGAATATCCGTGTTGGAAAAGTGTAACAGCATCCCTGCTAAGAATTACCACTACACCGATATAAAGCATAACTGACTCTTATTTACACCAGAACAGAAACTGTGACGCTGAGGAGACCAAAGGCACCTTGAACTCCTTTGATGGCCCAGGCTCTACAAATGCAAAGCGCTCTCTGGGTATCAGCAACATCCAGGTGGGAAGGGGACTGTGAATATGCGGGTGACAAACAAGGAAGAGACAAACAGCGTCTTTGTGATGCGGAACGCTCTCCCCTGGGTTACAGGCTGTTTTTAAAAGCAGTGCCCTATGTTAGGAGTTCAGAACAAGGGAGTTAATGTATTGGTTCTTCTTCCCTTCCCTTGTTTTTTGCAAGCACCAGTAGAATTTGGAGTGAACTGATGAACTGATGAATTTTTACATGTTGTGCTAAGATGGTAACAAACCTAAGATGATAACAAAGCAAACCCTGCCCACTTTTAAAGGGACAGGAGGGGTGAAAAGCATTATGAATGGGCCAGGCTGGATGGAAAGAGTTGGCATAGACAGTGTCAGGAGTGGCTTTTCTGCAAGACCAACCTTGGGCCTGATCCAGCAAAGCCCCAGTGGATACATCATGGAAGGGCTCCTGCCCTTACAGACTTTCCTGAGTATTCATCTCCTTTCAGTATTAAGCCCCACTGGACTGTCTTGGCTCTTAGGGACTCTGAGCCTTCATTTGGCTCTTGGTGGTGTCAGCAAAGCAGAGATGGGACAAGATGGGAACAGCTCTTGTTGCAGCCTTGGGGCTGTGCCCCATGCAGCCTTAGACAAGCATGCAGACAAGATATACGTGATCTGGCTAATACTTCTCCCTCTGCTCTTTCCACTTCCTTTCCACTATATTTCAGTGGGTTTAACTGGAACCATCAGCTCAGCACTTGCCACCACCTGACTGGGCAGAAAGCACCAAGCTCCACATCCCCAGAAGACAGTGGATGCCTATTTTGAGCCTAGAAAGCCCTGCTCCTTCTTTTCAGCAATGGTCTCCAGACATCCCGCACGTTCCACCTCCCCTCTGCACTCTGGCCCCACAGGGTTTCTTTCAGGATCCAGAGCAAGACCATGAGCCCGGCCTGGGAAGGAAATTTCAGCACGAATGTTGGTGGGAGTAGGACCAGTCCATCCCTGCTCGCAGGATGCCCCGCGGATGAGACTGCATGCTCATCACATAGCCAACCGCGTTCATCACCCTGCATACAGCTCAGCTGTCCAAAGGTAGAATCCGTGACTCAGGATTCCCCCTGTGACAGACTTGTGCAATGCTTGTGAAGCGCTGTCATTATGCCCAGTAAAGCCCTTTGAAATGCGGCCGGGCTATCTGAATCACCCACTCTAGGAAAGAGGAACACGCAAGCACAAAGAATGCTGAGCAAGGGGGAAGTGGGCGCATCAACCCATGGTTGTCCCATTGGGTTTTTCTTGCGCTCAGGTACACGCAAAGCAAAAATATCTGCTCCTCTCGAGGTCTGGCACGGAACAGCCTGCCTTCCCTCAGTGAACCGGACAACCGAGTGTCTTGGTGCTACACCCAGCCTTGCTGCAGGCTGATTGCAAGGTCCAGGGCAGGGCCTTTAAATTCTTCTGCCTCTCCTTACCCACCTGCAAAACAGGAATAAATAACACCCTCTCCCTCCCTGGGCACATATCAGAGCTTAAGCCATGTTAGTAGGTGCTCAAAGGTTTTCAGGTGAGAAGTCTTAGAGGTGTTCAAATGTCTGTAAAGGACCTATTTTGCCTCTGGGGCTACCGGAAAAGGGCTGGGGAGCAAAATGAATCACTTTTCCTTATCTTAGTTAGGAGAAGCTTGCTTGTTTGAAGCAATGACTTTGTTCAATGCTTTGAAAATCAAGTCACTGGGTTTCAGGTTAACTTATCTAATGAAGTCTTCTTGAAAAAAAAAAAAAAAAAAAAAAAAAAAAAATCAATGAATATGTAGCAGGACAACACAATTCAATAAAATGAGTCTAAAATCTGGGTAGGTGAGGGCTCTTCTTTAGCACAGAGTGTGCTCTCTGGGAGAGTCCCAGCCCTTCCAGTGTTTGAAACAAGAGTTTCTTGATAAGACCTTGCAAAATTTTCAGTTCCTGCCACAAGAAAGGCTTCTTGTGTGATCTTGGTCTAGTCCTTTAACCTCACCAACACAGCTCCTCCATGCCTGGACTATGCCAGGAGCAACCTAAATACCATTAGAGTCTGTTTCTCCAGTCCCACTATGAAAAAATGGAGATGGGAAAATATTTCCCTTACCCTTTGCACACTACACCCTACGCATGCACCCAGCAAGGGCTACTGCATAAAATTTAGATCTACACAGCAAGATCCCCTCAACCCAGTTGCCCTCTATCCCCATTGCTGCTTGGGTACAAATCACCCATGCTGCGGTCCGGAAAATCCAAGCTGTTGGGTGAGTTGATATCTGAGAATAGGCTAAAACATCATTCCGTTATTATACACTGCCTGGCAAAACAGGGCCATCTGGGATGCTGTCGTAACATCGGTACATGCATATAGAGACAATTCCCAAGCCTTGGGGCAAGGGTGGAAGAGGGCTGCATGTGGAGGGATTGCACCGCGTACAGCTGAAGCGCAGCCACCTCTGCGGAGGAGCACGGCATCTGCTTAACATCGCTCCGCAACCCGCTGCGGGAGCGGAGGAAATGACGGTGAATGCCAATCCCCTCAGAAATGTCAAAATCCTCAACTCCAGCTAATCAAGAAGAGGAGAAATGGGTGGATGCAATTCATATTTCCGAGCTCTAGAGACCGCTTTAGGAGCTCTGGTGCCAACACACATGGCTCATGGTGTCCCTTGGGTGACCTTCCATGGCTCTGCCTCCCTCCTGGCTGACAAGGGTTGATCATCTCTCACTTAACAGGGTTGCTCTCTGCCAAACCTAAGCTTCGCTTTCTCACGTGTGGAGCCTGCCAAGACTCAACTTGGTTCTCCAGGATTTGCAACAAAAGGAGAATCCGATTTCTCATGGGGAAATTGGGGGGCTGTTCCACCCACCCTGAGGGGGACGGATCCCAGGAGAGACCTGAACCAAATCACAAGCCAGGACTTCATCTGTGCTCTGCTTTTATTGAGGTGATGCCATCAAACTGTGACAGGGACATGTTCAGGTGTTGCCACCTGCACATTGCTGGAGTAATGCCACCGGGTTACCTGTCTTTCTGTTGGCAAGGCTCCCTCCAACCCTGCTCCCATGCACTTACATTTCCTCAATTTCAAAAAATAGAGATGGAAAGATCTTCTAGATCACTTTCTCCAACCCTTATGGGTTGTAAAGTGGCTACTGCAGGACATCACAGGCTTTGGCCAGCTTCATCCGACATGGATGATTCAACCAATAGAGCTTCTGTGACCAGTCTTGGGGAATAAGCAATAAGAAGACAAAAGCAAACACAGGTTACAGCCCAGAAAATATTCCTAATGCTCATCTTACACATCCACTTTCCAAATACCAGCCTGGCATCCCCAGTAACACTGCATTTACTTCACCACTAGCGGTGAGGAGTCATCTCCTTGCCCAGTTTGCTATGGGGCCGATCTCATCCCACCCACTCAGGATGTGATACAGATGTTACAGGGAGCAGCAGAGGGGACAGGAGCTCCACCACCACCAGAGGAACAGGGGAAGAGACATCACTGCCTAAAGCAATACTGCCACGAGAGGTCCCAGACAACGCTTATCTCCTCCCATGAGACGTCCTCTTCCAGTCCCTCTCCAGGCCTTAACCAGCCTTAACCACCAGCATCCCTCAGTATACACCAAGCTGCCTCGCACCTCGGGAAGAACGACATTTGAGATGCTGCTGGCAGGTTTCTCCCACGGTGAAGAGGTCTGCCTGTACTTCCAATTCAGCCCAGGGATCCTCTCCCGTGATCCTCTCCACAAGTACCAGCCTCCTGGGCTACAGGAGTTTGAGAAGCCCAGCACTGAAGCTCTATGTTAATTTTCATTGCTGTTTTGTTTTTTTTTTTTCCCCTGAACCAAACCCTTCTCCCTTCTGAATGATTTCTGCACTCTGGCTGTCCTCAGACCAAGTCAGGCCTCATGCCACTGATTAAAAAATAAAATAAAATGCTTTTTCCGTTCTGTGTGCAGTCAGCCAAGGCATGGCTGACATGGTTTAGGGACATGGTTTAGTGGTGGGATGGCAGGGTTAGGGTAACGGTTGGGCTTGATGATCTTAAAGGTCTTTTCCAACCTAAACAATTCTATAATTCTATAATTCTATGTTTCTAAGGCAGCGCAAGTTAGCTGGAAAAAGTTTTGATTTTGTTCTTGCTGCTACTGCAACTCCGCATGAACCCCAGACCCCCATGGGACGGGGGACAGCTTACACCTAGTCCTTCCCCACCCATGAATTCTGCTTCTGAACTTCCTAAGTCTTCCTCCACTCATTTTTTAAGGACAACCCCCGAAATGAACAGCACTAACATTTGAAAAAAAAACCCCAACCCCCCAAATTTTTGCTCTGAATCTGCCCCCCTGGCTGTGGAAGAGCCTGTTGCTGCTACCAGTAGCTCCTTTAGGCTGCACAGCGCGGTGCTGAGCTGCCTTGGAGAAGGTCCCGCGGGGTTACTGTGCCTCAAGAAATCACTCCAGCACATCCCTCAAAACTTGCCGCATCAGTCTCAAGGGGAACCGCTGCCCTCTTATTTTTTTAAAAATCACTATTTTTTTTAAAGCTTATTTCATCCCTCTCTGTAAATACATTAATTGGGAATTTTCTGGTTTTAAGAAGCTCCCGTAGCTTCTCCCCCCCTGCCATCCCCGCTGCCATCACCGCTGAAAGGACGCAGACAGAGCGTGGGAGCATCGCTGCTCCGAGGGATCTTTTCCCTCTCGCTAAGCTGAACTTTTTCCGAAGGTACCAAGCATCCGGGGCTGCGCGGAGGCCACCAGCACGGCCCGGCCAGACTTTATCCAGGTGCCCCTGTGCCGTGGTGGGAACCACGCTTTAAACAGCCCAGCCCAGTAAGGAGCAAGATTTAGAGGCAGGCAGAAATTACAGCAGCAGCCGCCCGCCCGCTTGCTCCCCCTGACAAATACAGGCCTGATGGTTCCCCGAATTTCTTTCCTTTGGGAGAAGAATTAACCGCAGCCTACAGGAGAGCGTGGTTCCTCCGGCCCTGCTTTTGCTCAAATTGCCTTGACGCTGAAAGCAGGGTGAGTACCCATAGCTCGGCGAGCTTGAGGATGAGTTTACGCTTTAATTGGAAGCTATTATTTGGGGGAGGGGGGGACACACAATTTGGGGCTGGTACGTTACAGATTTTCGGCTGTAAGCAGGCGAGGCGCTGCGAGTTAATGTAGGGGAGGCTTTAAACAGAGGTGGCCGAGATGAGATGTTTGTCGCTTGTGTTACCAGACTAAAAAATTCCTGGCCCTTTCTGCAATCCCTACCAAAAAAAAAACAAAACCCAAAACCCCAAACAAACTAAAACCACCAACCCG
>NW_009259867.1:1674835-1675097 GCF_000687185.1 Egretta garzetta | reverse complement strand
ACAAGGGAATATTTATGCTGGTATTAGAGGAATGCGTCTCCTTCTCCAATCAGGAATGCAAGCCGGAGTTTCTAATTATAAGTTAGATGGTGGCTGGGAATAAAAGATTGCTTTTTAATGACTCCCCGTCCAGGTGCTCTTTCTGCCTGTCTTCCCAAGAGCACATTTGCATTTTATTGCTTTTTCTCCCATCCCAACGAATTTCCCTGCTTTCAGACATACCTGAAACAGTTGGAGAGGGCTGCCCGCAGCACCCGCACCT
>NW_009259867.1:1672976-1673731 GCF_000687185.1 Egretta garzetta | reverse complement strand
CTTCCCCCCCCCCTCCTTCCTTCCACCTGACTAGCTCGAAATCACCTTGAAATGCTCATGTCAACTTGTATCATTATCTCTTTAATTCAGGCAGCGCCTTTTGTTCTTCACAGGAGAGGATCAAAGCACTTTAAAAAAAAAAAAAAAAAAAAGTAACTTTCCGATCGCTCTCGCTCGCTCCCTCTCTTTTACAGTAGGAGAAGGAGAGATCAGGTATAACCCAGTCAAAATAAACAAAGTGAATGCATAAATAAAAGAGGTGAAATGCAGGTTCTAAGAACTTGCTGGCGCTGGAACAATCCCACCTCTTTAGCTGAGTGGCAACGAAAGGAGAATTTCAAGTCATCTTAAGTACAGGAGTTGCAGAGAAAACAGAGGAGGGGAAAAATAAATGAAAATGAGAGAAAAAAAAAAAAAAGAAGAAGAATAAAACTTACCACCAGATTGGGTAACTTGACAGAGCCTGACTCAACCCACAAAGAAACAGGAAATATCCAAAAGAGGCCATTGATGAAAAGTTGTCTTTTTTTTTTTTTTTTTTTTTAACCAGAGTTGCCAAAAACCTTCCTTTCTTCTGAGACAGGATGATTATTTTAATAATAATAATAATAATAACAATAATTTAAAAAAAAAAAGTCAAATGAAGTGAACTCAACCCGACCAGGTAAATCCTCTCTTGCTTCCTCTACTACTCTCAAGGAAAAAAAAAAAAAAAAAAAAAAATCACAGAAGGGGAAAAAAAACTTTTCCCACCC
>NW_009259867.1:1653661-1672954 GCF_000687185.1 Egretta garzetta | reverse complement strand
AAAAAAAAAAAAAAAAAAAAAAAGAAAGTTTGAAGTAGCTCTCTTAAAAAGGACCCAATCAGCACTTATTGCCAAAGGGAGAATTCTGATGCTTTGGCTTGTTCTGTCAATCAGGAGCGCGAAGTCAGGAATGAGCTAATTGCAAGGAGATAGTGTTTTAATACTCATTAGGGGGCACGTTGGCCCACAAGCCAAGGGATAAAATGTAGTTTTAAAAAGGGGAAGGAAGATTTAGGGGGTTTAAATAGACAGGGGGGACCCCTGTGGATTTGGGTAGCTATAACAACCTGCCCGGATTTCACTCCCTGGGTCGAAGCTTGCTCCTTCTTGCCATTCTGTCTTCTTCTCAAATCCCCGTTTCCTCACGGTGATGGTCGGGATGCATTTGAATTCACTTTCTA
Organism: Egretta garzetta; assembly: GCF_000687185.1. Lineage (NCBI taxonomy): Eukaryota > Metazoa > Chordata > Aves > Pelecaniformes > Ardeidae > Egretta > Egretta garzetta. The sequence continues at coordinate 1,672,553 of NW_009259867.1, read as the reverse complement.
GAAACTTTTGGCTGGGTTTTTTTCGCCCCCCCCTCCTTTTTTCATTAAAAAAAAAAAAAAAAAAAAAGGATTTACACCCAGACATGCACGCACACACAGAGACACGCACACCCCCCCAGACACGCACACCCCTTCCCCACCAGTCCAACCAGCCAGATAGCCAAGAGCTCCGCTGAAGACATCTGCTAGGAAATCCACTTCTTCCAGGCAAATCTCAATAAGGCTCACCCAGATCATCACAGTTTGCAGGCGTCCCAGCCCCGGATTTTTTGCGAAGGCGCTGCTGCAAAAGACTTCATCCACCAGATCCACCCCACAGGGCACTAGTAATTGAGCTCTTCTTTAATTTCTTTCTCTACATATTGTACCAATTTCTCTCCTTTCACTGGTGGTGGTAGGGGGTGAGCTGGGGTGGATCGCGTGGTTCCAAAAAAAAATTAAAATAAAATTAAAATCTACTGGGTTTTGGTGGGGTGGAAATTAAAAAAACCAACAACAACTCATCGTTAGTTATTATTATAAAGACGTAGCTCCTCGGGAGCGGGTACGCGGGTAGATTTGCTGCTCCTCTGGAACATATTGTTCAAAGCTTGCTGTATCCGCGAGCAAGTGTCACCCGCCTGACAGGCTTCCCCCTCACCCTGGGTCATTTGAAAGGGGGCTGGAGAGGCGAAAACGATGGGATGGAGGCACTGGATGAGCTGGGATATATTTTTCCCCTGGAATAACAACGTTGATTCTCTTTTACAGGATTTTTTCCTTTATTTTTTTGCTTGGGGTGGCTGCTGCCTGTTGGGTTTTTTTGCTGGTTTTCTTGTCGCCTTTTTTTCTTTTTTTTTTTTTGCAGAAACGGAGAACCGGATGAGATTTTCTTTTATTTATTTGACTTTATTTTATTTTATCTGTGAATCAGAAAAATTCCGTGGCTCAGACGGAACAAAGAGAGGTACAATTTTTAATGACTTTCTTGGAGGAAGGCTTGCAATCGTCCATGAGCTCAAATCAAAAGGCGCTTTCTTTCTCGTTAGGAACTGCATATCTATTTTCCCTGAGCAGGGAATATTTCTATTTACACACATCGAGCTTTATATGCATATATATAAAGATTTGTTTGTGTTTAGCTAGATGGAGAGATAGACTCATTCTAGTGAAATTATACTAGAAATGCAGTTCATTCGGGGATATTTAAATCATTGGGAATTTGGCAGGGGTCGGGCCCTGATTATTTTCTTTAGGGTTGGATGACAAGTGATTGCAAATGTGAGCTCTGGCAAGTGCTCCGAGATCTAATCACCCCGTGCAGCCAAGCTCGAGTCGATCTGAGCGGCTTCTCGCTTGCTTCCAGCGGAGGAACGGATGCTCTCTCCGGCTCTCCCAGCAAATCCCCGCGGTGTCGATGCTGCAATTATATAGAGAGTATTAAATCCAACCCCCCGCCCGTGTCTCCTTTAGCAGCTCCCCACCCCGAAGGAGCCAAAGAGGCTGGAGAGGCAGAAGGGAGTTTTATTGCACAAGGTAGGACGAGGGAAAGGAGGCGGGTGGTGGTGTGTGAAAAATCATCTTAAGGACTTTCCCTCCGTATTAGAGAAAATCCTATCCAATTATAGCATTACTGGAAAGAACCAAACGCCGAGACTTTCAAAGGAGGGGATTTCTCTGTCTTTTCAAGTGAAATTGCTCACACTGCAGACTGGAACACACACGCACACACACACACAGAGACACTCAGACACCAACCCCGGGCACAGGGGTCCCGGCAAACCGGGGACGGAGGGGGAGGAAGGGGCAGGACACACATCCCTTCCAGGGGTCCAGCTAATCTCCCCTCCTTTTGTTCCTGGGGAGAGATTTAAGCATCCCCCAAAGCCCCTGCCCCTCCCACCAGGAAGCACCAGGCAACTTCACCTGAAGGTACAAATTCAGCCACTCTCCCTTTTCCCCCTTTGCTTTGCAGCTGCTATTTGGGGAGGATGGAGATAATCCACTTTGTCATAGGCACACACACACACACACACACACACACGCGGGCTGGTATTGATTCCTTCAGCATTGCTATTTACTCTGACGCCAACTGCTTTTAATTGCACTGATAAAAAGGGAGTCGGGTATATAATAGCTATTCCCATCGCTCGGAACACTACTGTAGGTTAGTTATCTATTATCAACATCACCTTTGAACCAGAGCCCTTTAAGGGCCAGATTTTGCAGTCCATTAGAGTCAGTAAAAAGACTGCCATGGGCTTTACGGATACGGGACTGCTGGCATTTGGCTGCCCAGATCTGCAGCGTTTTCTCCCAACAGTTGGTTTTAGGGCCTGACGTCAAAACCTGGCTAAGCTCGTCCATGCTGGTCTGTTGGTTTCCATCCCCTTCCCAAATATTTGGGCATGCAATCAGACATACGCTTCGCAATGGGCAGGATCTGGCCCTTGGTGAGGTGGACAGCAGCATGACTTTGACTTCTTTGCCTTTGGCTTATCGGTGCCCAGGGAAAAGTTCTGAGGGAAGAACAGCTTGCAGGGTTGTGAATCCTCAGTGGTAGACACCAACTCTCAGTCCTGGTGGAGCTGCAACCTGCCTCGCACAGATTTTCCACTGCGCCCATCCTTACGCCAGCAAAGTAAGCTCCAGTTTTGGTTCATGACTCCCCCAGGAGGTGAAGGTCCATCACCCTGACTGTCAAATGGGAGAACTGAGTCTTGACCATGCTCACAGCCGTTGGGCCAATCCCTCAGCCCCACAAGCCTGCTGTGAAAGGAGGTGGGTAGCCTCAGTTATCAAGCTGGCATGGGGAAAAGGGGGTGGGAAGACATGGAGCAGGCCATCGTCATGGGGTTGGAATGCCTTATGAAGGCATTATAAGCTGGTCCTATCTTGCTTACTCATGGGGATGGCCCAGCTGGCATCTTCAGGGCCCACTTGAGTGTGTAAATAGAGCTGGATTTAGAAACATGACCACTTCACGGTGCAGTTAGTCACAAGAGGGAACAGCTGCGCTCGCCCATGTTCAAAAAAAGGCATGTCCAGGTTCTTTCACCCCAGAGATGTCTATGTAAAGAGATCAGGGGCAAGGAGAGGAGGTTTGGAAGGATCCAGACAGACAGGAAGGCGGGCAGACTGGTGTAACGCAGTCCATCAGACTTCTCAAATGTTCTTTGTGTCACTTCTCTTGCTCTCCTTCCTCCTCTACCCTACATGGAGAAGATTCATTATGGCTGCAGGTTGGGAAGATCCTCCTCACTGAGAGCAAACATGGAGCCAGGGAAGGCTCCTTGTGCGGCAGAAGGTTTTGCTTATTTTTGGTAGAGGACAGAAGTGCATTCTGCCCCTTCCCTCTTTAAAATTTGAATTCCCACTAGGAAAATCTGATTCATTCTATGCTTTTGTAAATTGCAACTGGAACTAATTCTCGCTGGAAGATGGCTGATCCTCCTCGTTTGCAATTTACTCACTGTCTGCTCCACACATCACTCTCTGGACACACTGGTCTCCATAGCTGGGTATAGCCACTACGGCAGCGTGAGAAAGCCATGGCCTATTTTTCCTTCCATGGCAAGAAGCCCACACTGCAGCACGTTGTGACAACGGGAGCATCAGTAAATCCCCACCGGGCAGCTTTGTAACCCACACTCCCTAAAGCCAGTACTGTTGAGGAACCCCAATAACATGTAGGAGTTGCTACAGGTATCTGGAGACCCAGATATCAAACCAGGCTGTGAGCACTAAACCTCCGCCCTCCACCAATGCTTGGAAAATACTATATAAATGCTGGGATGCTAGATGCCTGGGTGCTGGGTTGCTGGAGGCATGGCTTTGCCATGGGCCTGTTGACTTGTGGCATGTCGTCCTGCTTCCCTTTCATTTTGCCTCTGTGCCTTTTAAGGTCGCTGAAGACTGACATCCATGTCATCCATACATCTTGACCAAGAGTCACAGGAGTACAAATAGCAACAAGGTAGGTTAATATTGATCTCATCAGATGCGGAGAATGAGGCAGAAGATGTCTAATGGCTGGCTCATGATGTGATTCAGTGGCAGAACTGGTGAAAAGATGGATTTTGCTGGTAGATTCGTGTCCCCTCTTCAAGACACATGTCTCTGTGGCCAGCTGGTTTTACTGAAGAAAGGTCACAGCTGTCCAGAAGAGGAGGTTGGTTGGTGTTAGAAGCGAAGAGGGTTTTTAGAAACATGCCATATAACATGGATTTCACCTTGCCTGACTACAGCTGCCCAGATCCTACTTACATACCGTTGGCTGCCTCTGTGGTCAGTGGTGCAGTGGAGACCTGAGCAACTCAGCCCACTGTAGATACTAGTCTATGGTAGGTGGGGTGAATTGCTTCTGGAGCTGCATTTCTCTCTGTCTGGGATCTAGTTTAGGCTTGATGTCTTATCTTCAGATGGCTGAAGTTAGGTAAGATGCCTACAGGCCTCTTCTCTGGGCTCTAAAGAGGCGCCAATAGCAATGAACAAATCAGGAGCATGTTCAGGGTGGGTTTCTCAGCTCTTTAGGCCTCAAGGAGACGCCCCCAGCTGCAAGGGGACAGCATAGATTTGACACTGCCTACAACAGCTTTGGCTATGGCTGCCATCTGACCAGTTTATTCTAGGCCAATGGCAGACTGGGAGTTTGGCTGCTCCTGGAATCTCATCAAAGCGTTGTTACGTAAAGGTGAAGGCAGTGTTGTCCTCTGAGCACAGTGCTCGTAAGAGAAATGGGGGATGGCTGAAAGCTGAAGGTCCAGTACTGATACGTCCCTAGGAGGATTAGATACATGGCATGGCTTTTGATTAATGGAGGCAGAGCACCCAAAGAGCTGGACTGCAGTGTGCCAGACCTTTTGCAGAGTAGAGCAGATCTGTCATGGGTGATGATCCTTTCCTTCAGACTTTTACATACAGGATCTTCTGTCACCTCACCTTGGGTGAAAAAAAAGTGATTTTAAGGACGGTTCCTCTTTCATATTGTGTGTGCCTCCAGCTATTACCTGCAGACACTGGTGCTGACTTTGTTTTTTCCATGCCAGGCTCTGAAGAGCATGCCCTGGCCATCAATGAGCTGCTTTAGAAAGGCAGTAGGTAGTAAGGCCAGGCCTTGAGCTGGTGGTAGGGGCTCTACTCTTGCCTTTGCCACCAGTCTGTGGTGTGACTTTGTGCAAGCAACTTCACTGGTATATGTCAGGTCCCAGCTGGGTTGATCTCCCTGAGATGGTCACTTCTTTAGGACCCAACACATGTCCTGCTAGAGCTTGAATGACAGCAAGGCTCAAGGTAAAACCTGGGGGTTTCTGGCACCTCTCCCCGTTCCTTCCCTCCATCTCCTGTCCTCAGCTGCCTATCCCCTGGCCGGCAGGGATCATGCAGGCACCTGCCTTGCCTGTCTTCTGCAGAAAAGGTAGGACTCTCACCGGTGTAGCTTTGGCCCACCTAGTGGTACAGCAGGAGAACAAACCTGGAGAGGAAAAAGCATGGACCAAAAATGCAGCCAGTGCACAGGGATATGCAGCACCAGGGCTCCAGTTTCCTTTCCCCACCGCAGAAGAGTTGGCAGAGCCCAAGATGGGGAAGGGGCTTGTCTCTATGTCCTTGGTGGGATGTCAGGGAGAAGGTCAGCAGAAGGATTCCAAGGTCTTGCCTTGGAATGTGGGAGGATGAGTTGTGGGTGCTACCCCTTCCCTTCCCTCCTCCATGCATGCTCAGGAGGGATCAGTGCCCTGGGACAGTGCCACCACGCAGGTATTTCCTTGTCACCTGCACATTCAGCAGCACAGGGTAGGTGTGGACACCAGCACCCCTGGCCTTCTGCCCTGGTGAAGAGTAGGTACGTAGGCAGGCAAAATATCTTCTGAGAGAGTGACGGTGGCAATTAGAAATAGCATGGGCTTCACCCAAATCTCTCCTAATAAATGACAACAGAAGGGAACCAAACGTGTATCCAGTTTTATATGACAGCAGAAGGATCCAAAAAGTCAGTGCCATGCCTGTGTTCAGATAAACGTTTTCTTTCATTGTCCCTTCCTCCTAAACCCACTGAGTTCAACACCTTCAACCATCTTCTCCAGAGCCTCTCACAGCCCCTTGGGGCTGTAGCAAGAGGAATTAGTGGTCTGCTCAGTAGGTTCATTTGCTGATGGCGAAGACTTTTCCAGGCGCTCCCCACCAGCAGTTGCCATTCACTTAGCGGAGACTGTCCTCTGCAAATGAGTGCTGTGAAGGATAAGTTGGGATCTTCCTCACAGGATAAGAAGTGGGGAAAATTGATTTATTTTGAAGGCAAACTGACCATTTGATGGGAAGCTTAACTCCCTGAGTACATAAGGAGCAGTCCTGCTCCAGATTCATAGAGGAAATAACTCAAAATAGGAACGGAAGAATCTAATCAGTGTAAGTTCTCCCCTAAGGACCCAATTCAATAAACGTGTATATAACCCGAGCCCCGTGTGTGTAATATGTGTTTGTTTATGTGGAATTTCTTTGTGCCAGATTCAGATTAAAACCCTATTAATCAGCAGTGGAAGCTGATAATCTTTAGGGGCCCAAACTTGCTGTTATGTATCCAAATTCATAGGACGATGGAGGCTTAGATGATAATAACTGAGGACTATGAAGTCTTTCCATGAGAGTAATAATAATCACCTGCTTTCTTTGAGAGAAACATTTTAGGCTCTGGTATTTTGGCTCCTGGGGGAAAACCCTGCATCCCTTTCTGGAGCCATCCATCTCGCCAGGTCTCAGCATCTAAACGGAGGATGACAAGTTGTTAACAGTACGCATCCAAAGGGAGCGAAGTGCCCTTGGAAGCGAAGTGCCTTCGGTGGGTGGAATGAAATGTCCTTTGGGGGTCCTTGTTTCCTGCCCCCCCTTTAATTAACTACTGCCTAGAGAGGTACATTCACCTAGGTACCCAAATCTAGAAGCCGAAGTCAAGCAAAGGTGGTTCTCAGGATTAATAGTACCGCGAGGAGCACTGGTAGAAACTCAATATTGTTGGTCTCAGAGGAAAACCACAGGAGCAGAACAGGGCTTTTGGGGAAGATTCCCTCCAAATTCCCACTCAAAATAAGGACTGACTTTAAAATCGTAATTTCATTACATCCATCCAATCCCTCTCTATAGAACTGATTTTTGGGGGATATATATTTGATTAAGGAAAAAAAGAAAAAGGAGGAAAACCAAGTGTTTGTGAGACAGAAGGATCAATAACAGAAACAGTTATTAATGAAATCATCGATGCACTGATGATGATGAAATTTTCTAATCCTATTCTAAGATACAACTCAAATAACACCTTTTCAAAGGGCCAGCCACACTCCTGCTGCAGGTGCAAAAGAAAAAAATAAGAAAAAAAAAAATCGAAACCACAATTTTATCCCTTTGTGAATTCATTCATAACACCCCTCTTTGAAACCCAAGTGGTACAATCACTCGAGATGAATGTTAGGATTCAGTCTTGTGCTTGCAAATCAATATGCATTTTAAACAGGGATTACTCTATGCTGCTGACAAGGACTGGGCTGAAAAGCTACCCAGCCTGGAGTGTCTTCCCTTCGGCCACACAGCAAGGCTAATTAAGATACATTAAAACCAGTAATGGGGAGCGTAGGGTGCAAGTTGAAAGCATAGGAGCATCTGCTGGCACTCCTGTTACTGTCTGGTATTGCAATAGTGCCCTGGTCGAGGTCTTCAACCCCTTTTTTTAAATGTGATTTAAAAGTGCAGACCATTAAGGTTTTTAGATGATCTGATTGTTTAGCACTAGGTTTATTTTAAAAAAGCTCAATATGAAATATCACAGAATCACAGAATGGCAGGGGTTGGAAGGGACCTCAGGAGATCATCTAGTCCCACCCCCCTGCTAAAGCAGGTTCTCCTAGAGCATGTTACACAGGACTTCATCCAGGCGGGGGTTGAATATCTCCAGAGAAGGAGACTCCACAACCCCCCTGGGCAGCCTGGGCCAGGGCTCCATCACCCTCCAAGTCAAGAAGTTCTTCCTCATGTTCAACTGGAACCTCTTCTGCTTCAGTTTGTGCCCATTGCCCCTTGTCCTGTCACTGGACACCACTGCAAAGAGTCTGGCTCCGTCCTCATGACTTCCACCCTTAAGGTATTTGTATGTATTGATGAAGTCCCATCAAATATCATGATGGCAAAGCCGTGACGATGTGTTGCACCAGGTACCAGCCCTAGGCAGCGTGCGAGAGGGGAGCGTGGCGGGACTGGTGAGCTGGGCCAGAGCTTTGCCCTGTGGTGGGAAATAATGAAATAAGCAACGATATCTCTCATGCACACCAAAAATCACTCTCACCAGCAAGGGCCGGACTGGGCTGGATGGGGAATTGTCTGGTGTTTTGCTGTAAGAGCCTCTCAGGCCGAGAGAAGATGCATTCTTGCAAAAGTCATGAGAAGAAAAGACCTGCCTGCACTCAGGGGAGGCAATCAAACAGACAGATTTGGCTGAGAGAGTTAAAAAAAAAAAAAAAAGCACAAAACCCCACCAAGGTGCTAAAACCTCAGTCAAGTGAGGTGTTGACAAGGGATCCAAGTTGATAAATAAACAGAAAGAAGCTCTCCCTTGTAAAGCCTGAATGACAAAGAGAGAAAACCAGGCACTGGAGAGTGTCCCTTATCATTTTCATCACAAAAGCTGATGGTGGGGGGGAGGTTTTAACACGGCAACAAGTCTGACTTTCTCTCCCTTTCTCCCTCCTTTTTTTTTTTTTTCTTTTTCTTTTTCCCCCTTCCCCTCCCTCTTATAAACAGAGAGGACAAGAGGTCATATCCCCAGGGTTTAAAGAGACACTTATTCCCCTTCCAGGGAGGCTGGATGTTCTTTCAGCCTGTTTACAAATTAGTCAAAGTTATGATGTCTTAATGTAGTTGCCGGGTGGCCACCTGCCCCGGACTTTCTTCTGGTGCAATTACTTCATGTGCAGGAGTGACACCTGCAGATGGTTTCTCGCCCAACATCCAGGTCCACGTATCAAAATGGGGCAAAATGCCACAGGTCAGGTTCTTTGCTCCCATTTTCCTCCGGTGTAAGCAATGGTGAAGAGCGGAGATCAGTGCATAGGTCTGCAAAGTCCGCGGGATGCTTCGAGGAAGGGCTGTGCTCCCAGATGGGGTGCTGTGGGTTGGGCGCTGTACAGACCCAATGGACACCCTAGGGAGGGATTTCTGCCAGGGGATTTGGAGCATGGTGATGTACAGAAGCAAAAGCAGGGGCTGCATCGCTCCAGTTTGCAGGACCAAAATTAAGTCCAGATCCTCCCATTCTTCATGTTACTTTAAAAGGTTTTTTTTCCAAGCCCTGGGCATGAAGCAAAGTGGCTTAAGCAGCAGGTAGTTCAGTGGGAAATGATGCTAGCGATGCCCCGTGTCCCCTGTACCTACCCCCTTCCTATGTAGGCTCTCCGGTGCCTAATAAAGGTTGAGCTCACATCCCAAGCCCTTTTCTCCCAGGGGGAAAGGAGGGAAACGTAGTAATAAGGTCTTTCTTCCCTACCTGTACACTTATTTTCATACAACTTAATCTCTCTGAAACTTTTATCTTTCTGCCAAATTGGGCTGGGATTGGCCGAGGGGTTCAGAAGTTGGAGGGGAGGAAACGAGCAGATAGAGACACACAACATAATCAGCTAAACCAAGTTTCCCAAGGAAACCAGACTTCAAATGCATTACATTGCTTTACAAGTCTTGCAGGAGCTGCTTACAAACCCCAGTCATGAGCCAGAACCCCCCAGTGCCAGGCACTGTATGAACATATTCCTCAACACAATCCTTTCCCCAGGCCAGTGCTCAGGAGTTTAAAACGAGAAGTTTAAGGCACGCAACGTTGGCAAGCACCCGCTTTTCAATATGAATGTAGAGCAACTCCCTTAATGTGGGTTGTATTTGGCTGGATTCAGCAAGAGAGCAGAGCTGGGCTCTGCTGGAGTTGGTTTTTTCATGGGAATGGCAAGGAAGAACTTTGCCTCCTAACAGCCCTACTTGGCTTCGATCCTACCCAGAAATCCCATTGGCTCTGTGGAGTAAGAAAGGAGTAAAATCTGCAGGGCTTGTCCCCGCTGGCAGCTGTGCATTTTTTTTTTAATTATTTTTTTTTTCCCCAAGAAGAAGGGTTATACTCTTTCTCTGCAGCCATGTCAGGTAGAAAAAGTGCTTAGGTCTTCACGGGGCACGGGTCACCCATATGTCCTTGCCCTGCTAGCATGACACCATGGATGAGTAGGTCCACTATCTGGAAAATAATTTTACCTACTAAGTCAAGTGTTACACCCTGGACCCTGCAATGGGGCCCACTACACAGATTATTTCTCTTTTTAGGCAGCTGCTGAGCTCCCATCAGTTCCTCATGGCCTTGACTCATTGGTTCCAGGCAGGAATTTCCAGGGACCAGGGGACTGGAGGGGAGAGGTGCCTTGTGACCATGTCCCTATGGTAGGTGGGAACCATAAAATGTTGGGGATATTTGGGTCAGCTTAAAAGTCCTGGCTCTCCTGGAAGGATTTGGCCCATCATTTCCTGATCCTGTGTTTCCCGGAAAAGGGACTGCTCTTCTTCCATCCCTGGGCCATGGTGGCAATATTGCCTGCACTGGAGAGGAGTGAGATCTTCAGCCACCTGCTAGGAAAGCCCTGCAGACAGTTCATGGCTGCTGTGTCCTCTCTTGAGATGCTTCCTCATCCTCTCCTCACCTTCTCTCTCCCTCAGTGGACTCGCCAAAGCTAAAGCTGCACAAGTCTGAACCTGCAAATTCAGAATATATCGACCAATAAACCATTGGCACTCCAGACATCAGGAGTCAGCTCTTTCTGCCTCTCCTTCCTCCTCTCAGACCTTGAAAGGTTCTAAGGAATCGAATATATTTGGAGTCATGAGTTGCTTTCTAGTTTCTGAACTTTTAAAATAGGTGGAGAAGACGGTTTCTGAAATAATTTGCACGCCATGAAACTTGCTGTATATTTGCACAAAATAACGTGACTCCAGAGGCTGTTGTGTTGAGAATAAAAAATAAAATTCCCTATCAAATATTGAGATAATTTGGTAACTTAATTTGGAGATAGAGACATTCGGAGAAGTAGATGACAACATGGAGAAAGTGATTGCTGTACTCGGAAGGGGTAGGCAAGACTGGTCATAAGAATGAAAATTTTTGGAAACATTTTTGGTTTTGAAGAAAATTCTATTTGCATTCAGCTCCCATAATTTTTTTTGCAATTCTAACATCTCCTTGAAGCTTTTTTGCAGAGCTGGGGGTGAGAGGCAATTGGAACAAGTCCCCACCAGCTCAATGTGGCCAGTTAAGGGAAGGTGGGGGGTAGCTGCTGGTGGGACATGACAAAAAGCCACGTTGTCCAAAGTGCCTTTTTTGCCATACCTACCCCATCCAGAGTCTGCCTGACACTTTATGAACAGTTTTGAACACAGCAAACTCTGGACCTCCCTTGGGTATAGGAGACACTGAGTTTTAGGACGGTCGACCAAAGGAAGTTCTCATCTCAGTTAAGCAGTTGGAAAATGCCCTAAAGCAAAGGTCCCAGTGACCTTCAAAGCTACGAAGGGTATCTCTCAGTGTAAGGTTACAGCTGAAGAAAGAGCATCAGTGTTTTTTTTGAGGGACAGGTAGATGACAAGAGAAGGTTAAAACCTTTCTCCTACTCCAGCATAGGGTTTGCAGAAAATGAGACGTCTCCTGGACCTGCATGGGGTGAGAAAAGCAGCATTGCGTTGGATGGTTGGAAGAAATATGCTTTCACAAGCTTTGCACCATCAAACACCACAGCACATCATTTGAACCTAATTTAAACTCAGCCTTCTAGGGTTTGCCTGCTAACCCTTCTCGATGTTGTTGTCCATCATGGACAGCATGATGGAGCAGGGCCATCATTGCTCAGTCCCTGCAGTTAATCACTTATGACCTGCCTAGACAGATTGAACACTGCATCTCCTCCCTGGGACCATGGACAACAGCCAAGAAAGGGTAAGAAACGTTCCTCAGGCATTTTCAAGCTTTCTGCATCATCCTGGATGTAAAGCAGTGGCCTGTCACTTCCTTTAGACTGAAGATTACTGCAACACCATGAACCATCAAATATGGGACAGATTTCTGTCCTGGTTTTGGCTGGTATAGGGTTCATTTTCTTCCTAGTAGCTGGCATAGCACTGTGTTTTGGATTTAGGATGAGAAGAATGTTGATAACACCCTGATGGTTCAGTTGTTGCTGAGCAGGGCTTACACTCAGTCAAGGACTTTTTCAGCTTCCCCTGCTCTGCCAGGGGTACAGGAGCTGGGAGGGGGCACAGCCAGGACAGCTGACCCCCACTGGCCAAAGGGCTATTCCAGACCATATGACATCATGCTCAGTGTAGAAACTGGGGGGACTTGGCTGGGGACCAGTGATCATGGCTTGGGGATGGGCTGGGCATTGGTCAGCAGGTGGTGAGCAATCACATTGTGCATCACTTGTTTTATATATTCTATTATTATTATTATCATCATCATCATCATCATTATTTTCCTCTGCTGTTTTATTAAACTGTCTTTATCTCAACCCACAGGTTTTGCTTTTTTCCGATTCTCTCCCCCATCTGACTGATGGGGGGGGGGAGCGAGCAAACAGCCATGTGGTGTTCAGCTGCCTGCCAGGTTAAACCACAACAATTTCTCAGGGTCCAGGGGGTTCACGGCTCACGGAGAAGCCAGAAGCTGTCCAGAAGAAAAGAACAGCAGAACCAAAAAGAAAACACTGAACTCCGGTGAGGGAGATGGGAATGTGAAGAGAGGGCAAGAACAGGGAAAATGAGAGGTAAAAGCATGTGGACTGGAGGGGAAATGTCAGTTCCTGTTAAAGGAGGTGGAGGAAGAAGGAACCATCTGAGTCAAACATACTCATTAAAAATAGCTTATGGACTTGTCAAGAAAGTGGTAAAAAATCTAGTGATGGTTTAAGCTAATTGGAGTTTGGTTAGGACCGGGCAAGTGAGGCTGGCTGGTAGCATCAAGTGCAGGTAGCAGGTGATGTTGCCTTTGAAGAACCTAGGTTGGTGGTCACCATGCAGGGCTTCTCCGTGGACTGCCACCACTCCGAAAAATGTCATTGTCCTCGATGGACAGCTCCCTGTGCAGGAATGATCTAAAAAAAAAAAAAAATAGAGAAAGGGATTCTGAATATGAAGGACATGGACCTGTTGGAGCGGGTCCAGAGGAGGGCTACTAAAATGATCCAAGGGCTGGAGCCCCTCTGCTGTGAGGCCAGGCTGGGAGAGTTGGGGGTGTTCAGCCTGGAGAAGAGAAGGCTGCGGGCAGAGCTGAGTGTGGCCGGTTAGGGCTTCAAGGGGGCCCAGAGGAAAGGGGGGGACAAGCTTTTTAGCAGGGCCAGCTGGGACAGGACAAGGGGGGATGGCTTTAAACTGAAGCAGGGTAGGTTTAGACTGGATCTAAGGAAGAAATTCTTTCCAGTGAGGGTGGTGAAACCCTGGCAGGGGTTGCCCAGAGAGGGGGTGGAGGCCCCATCCCTGGGAACATTCCAGGCCAGGTTGGCCGGGGCTGTGAGCAATCTGATGTGGTTCAAGGTGTCCTTGCTCCTGCAGGGGGGTTGGGCTGGGTGACCTCTAGGGGTCCCTTCCAACCCAAACCATTCTGTGATTCTATGATTCTATGATTCTATATATCTGGGAAGAAAGTGGGAATAATGCTGGCAGTACCTCATGAGATTGCCTAGACATGAAAACTCTATTCAGCTCCCATCACCCTCTGTCAAAATAGAGAAAAATAAAGAAGAGAAAGACCAAGAGAGGAGCAGATTAAAAATATCAGGGTTTCATTGCGGAGAGGTGGTGAGTAAGAGATGTACAACGTAATGAACAGGATAGAAATCAGTCAAGAAGTTATAATTTGTTCTGACTCATGATACCAGCTCAGTAGAATTAAAAGCAACAAAATTAAAACCAGTAAAAGCAGACGCTTTTATATACGTAAGTAATGATTAAACTGAGGAACTCACTGCCACAAGACAGCATGGGCATTTAGCAGGATTCAAATAAAAAAAAAATCCTAGAAGAAATAAAATAATCACTTTTAAGCTCTGATAAATCGAAGAATTCCAGATTATGTTTTGGAGAAATGTTGTAGTAGCACCTCCACAATGGCTTGGAGTCTCTGTTTTGGGCCTTGCCGGAGGTCCCTTGAGGATGTTCAACCTTGCCTTGCATCAGGTCTTGTTTCTAGCATCTGTGAGGCTGCTTTGTGATTCCCAAAGTGACGGCGCTTGATCACAGATACAGATTAAATGGAAGTGAGCTTGCAAATATATTTCTCTTTCTTCCCCGCACACTCAACATACTGGTACAGGAGCATTCACTGACTACAAGGGATAATTGTAGGACATTAATGGATACTACGTCCAAAATTAAAAATCCCCACCCCAGATGTGCACCCACTGTCCTACGCCCATCTGGTGTGTTCCCCCAGTGAGGTCTGGTCCCAGCTCCTATTTAAAGCTTGTGGATCTGACCACCCCCAAGAAATTAAACTAAAACAATTCCTCCGCCCACCTCAACCCTTTACTTGGTTACAAAATTAACAAAACCAAATCAGCCGATCCCTTTTTTTGTTTGTTTTTTAAGAATTGTATTCCTTGGTCGGATCTGGACAGGCAAGCGCACCACCATCTTGAAAATACACATAGCTTGTGAAAAAACAAATTTTCTAATTTTCTCATTGTTATTGGGGTAGGCCCATACAGTCCCGACAACCATGACAGCCTTACTCTGTGGCACAGACTAGGGGTGGGGTTTGCAATAACTATTTGATATTCTGATGATTTTTTAAAACTCTGTCTCAGGTTTTTCAAGAAAAATTTCAGAATGGGATGTATGTTCCATAACTGTCAAAAAAGCACTGATTTTTAAGATGATTTTTTTCTTTCCCTGGAGTTGTCTGTATGGCATTAGCCACTGCCATGGGCTTGCAGCGCTCATGGGCTGCCCTGGCAGAGAAGGCTGTGCCCTCACATGGGGAGCAGATCCTTTCCTTACCCCACCTCTTCTCCATCTCCCAAGGTGCCTCAGACAACACAGTGGACAACATCTTCTGTTCTCCCAACTCCTTACACTGTCAGAGGCACTGGGATGCCCACTCGAGGTCACAGAGGAAACCCACCCCTTGTAGAGCTGGGAAGACCTGTGCCAGACACCAAGCTGAGGACAAACTCCACCGATGCTCTGTACTCAAACACAAAGACAAAGCATTGTGTTCAGATGTGCCGTCGGCATCTCAGACCCAGGTCTTCAAAGATGTCAGAGTGGTGGTTATCCAAGGAGAGATAGGTTCCTCCATGTCCTGAGGCCCAGAGTCTCAAAGGTTTCCTTACATCACCTGGGGCTTTTCTACCTCAGGAGATAAATCTTTGTGGTGAGAATGTAACCATTGGGCTGACCATAACTGATCAGATCAGTTGTCTGCTTCACTTAATAGCCATCTACAGACTGTGTCCAATTAAGGGCTCTCCTGGGTAATGATGTTGTGGGAGCTCACATGCAACAGTACTGGGTTGCTTTCTTGGCTGGAATGAGAATGCTTCTCACCTTGTCACAATGTTATTTTTTTCCCCCCATTTGCTGTTATATCTCCTATGCTTTTGTAATGAGGGCAAACATGTAATCCTTTTTGCTACTGAAATAAATTACTGGCAATTGTCTTGCCTCAATACCTTGCAGCAGTGAGTTCCACTGGTGAACGATGTATGGCAAAACTTGCCCTTACTTCAGAAAGCTTCAGAAGTGTAGGAGCATCTCATGGGTAGTGTCCAGAATAGCATTGCAACCTTTTGGTCAACAGTTCCCACACTGTTAGCCACAAGCATGTCCTGAATGTGACTACAAAGGTGGGATTTACAGAGAGAAAAAGGAGTCACCAGAAAAATACTCTGCTACCTCCCCTGCTGTCAGTGTAAGACAATGATTGGGGGGTTCCCATGGGTTTCGGGCAGCACCAGCCATGCTGCGCTCTGTGGCTTTGCATGCAATTCCTGCACTCGCGAGAGGCCAGCCAAGAAGTCAGACCTGTGCGAAGGGGATGTGAACCCATGTGTCCTGAGGAACCAAGATTGTTCAGGGGTGGGGTTGAGCCCCACATCTCCTGTCCCACAGAACGAGCCCAGACCACCCCATTTCATCTGTTGCCAGAGCCCCTGGAGCTACAGAGCTAAACATCTGGCAGGATCCCTATGTCGATGCAAAGCTAAGTCCATCCATGCTACAGCACTAAGTGGGCATCAGTCTGTAGCTGTTGCTGCTACTGCTGGTACCCATGGCCAGAGGTGGGGAAGGAGCCCAGAGCCCCCAAGCTCCGACTCGCTGTGACACATTGATCCAAAATTGCTCTTAACTGCTGAAGAAGGAGCTTTTTTTTCACTAGGTAGCTTATCCCAGTGAGCTACCAGTCGGCATCTATCCCTGCAGCCCACCAAAATGTCCCCGTTGAGAAACTTTGCTCCAAGTGACACTGATTTCTTCTCACCCTCAGATAGCCCTCACCTGTCGCGAGCTGCCAAATGTAAACAGTCACTGCCATCTAGTGACCATGGAACGGCTCTCAGCTTCTGGAAAACCTTTCTGGCTTCCTCAGGGGCAATTGCAAGGGGACGTGGGAAAGGAGATGACCAGTCAGCCTCATTCGGAGACCTGTAAACCTGTGTGGAGGTACACGTGAGGCTACTTTAGGGTTGCGCCTGGAGACAGGGTTTCCTTGTCCATTGGTTTGGCATTCCTTGAGCAGGTGGGAAGGGAAAATGGGCTTCACTGAAGTGTCCTTAACAGCTACCACCTCTGCGGCCTTCAACTAGCTGCTCATATCCCCAGCAAAAGCTGTCCCCTACCCATGGAAAGGGTGATTTGAGGGGTGGGGGGGTGGTTATGCACCTCTTGCTTTTTCAGCTGCTATAGTTGTCCCTTTGGCTCAAGCTAGAGCTAAGCCACGAAGGTGCATCCAACAGTTTCATTTAGCAGAGTGCTAATTAAATTAAATGTTGATGTTGTCTTCTACAGTGTAAGAGGGATCCGCTTCTAGGAAGGACTGTGATTTAAGGGGTCTGTTTCCTAGCTATTCATCCTCAGCTTCCCATGAGATGAATTACTTCAGGATGGGCTGGAACCACATCTCAGATCGCAGATTTCTACCTCATTCTCAGTGGATTAGCAAAATGGAACCGAAATTACAATTAGTCCCTGGATCATTCACAGTGAGAGTCGAAGTCAGTCTGTGTTATTGCTCTTCATCGCACTGTCCCTGAGAAGCCCAAAACTGAGCTAGCACAATATTGTATAATCACATAATACTGCATGGACAAGGAAAAGAGGTGGATTTCCAACTGTAATACAAGGCTAAGTGTGGTGGTAATACAAATAATGTCGGCGCATCTTCTGGAGACCTCTTTGTCCAAAGCGACCCTAAAATCTGGTGTTATGCGTTGGCCAGGCAGAGATCCCCAGGCTGTGTGCTGCCTGCCTGCTGGTGCTAGGTTGGGAAAGGTCTCATTTGCCAGAAGATGGCACTGGTTCTCCATGGAGCCGCATGCGGGAACAGGTGCATTCCCACCCATCCCAGCAGCTCATGCTCCTCAGCTTGGGTTAAAACCCTTCCCCGGGACACTCCTTCCCAGGAATCCTGTGGGTTGCTGGCTTATCTAAACCACAAGGGCAGCTTTAGCCCTGCCTGGCCAAAGCCCAGGTCCTAGAGATTCACATCTCTTCCTACGTAACAAATGCGGATCCTGCATCGTGGATTTCTTGCTTGTGAACATATTAAAAAGCCATTTATTTTCATCCTTCCTTTACTATTTTTCCCCCTCATCCCAAAGCCTTGCTTTCTTAAGGAGAAAAAGTGTATTCAGCTCAGCAAGGCAAGGACTACTTTAGGTTAATTGCTATTTATCTGTACACTTGCAGTCACTGGAGATGTACATCTGCTTTTTCCAGCAGATGATGGGCCCAAGCTTGGAGAAGCCCACAGAGATCTCGGGAGAAGCAGGAGACTGAGGGTCATTATCCAGTAGCATATGAGTAGTTTTGCATGATTTCAGCATGGGTGGGAGGTCACAGTGCTCTGGATCAGTTTTGTGGCCAATAGATGGGGCCATTTCCACACCTACTACCTTCAGGTCCACCAGAGCAGGTTCTCCCAGTGCCCACAGGGAGGTGGTTCCTGCGTCTGCGATTCGAAGGCTTCCTATACATGTGGTTAGGAAATATTGTCAGGGGGAAGGTCAATGCTTGGTCTCCCTTTCTTCCTTTTGCAAAAGACCAGCAGACAGGCAGGACTAAGTCTCCTGTTGCTCCACTTTTTTTTTTCCCATGATAAGAACTTGCCGGTTCTCCCAAGAAAGCCAGGAGAAACTACCTGAGGGCAGCAGCATTGGTTCCTCAAAAGAGAAGCGAGGCTTTCCTAGCCTGCCAAAGCAGGGGACCCCAACAGGGAATGGCACTGAGCTTTTCCCAATGCTTTCCACACCCTCCAGGGCCACAGGCAATGCACCCACACTGTCCTCAAACTTTCCTCTTGTAGTGATATGGGACTTCTCTGTGCCTTGATGAAATGAAGCTATTAATAATTTAATGACTCATGGCATTTTGAAGAGGTTGGGTGCTCACTGATGAACCACAGGATTCCCAGACTGGGATCTGGGACAAGCAGTGGATCCACCAGAATGGCAGAAAACCCCAGCTCTCCCACATCTGGAAAAGCAGGGAAAATGGAGAAACACTATTTGGAGAGGAAAACAGGAGCTCCTTTTTTATTCCAGTTTCAACAGTCATTTTTGATCCCTTGTGCATTGAGACCTCAACAAGTAAAAAGCAGAAACAAAGGCACCCACAGCAGAATTTTCCTGCT
>NW_009259867.1:1639165-1653551 GCF_000687185.1 Egretta garzetta | reverse complement strand
TGATGCAATGGCCAAGTGGAAGCTCTGACTTGCTTTGGCCTGCTAGCTGCAGCTTGGTGTGTGGATTTCAGTGTCTGGACCTTTGAATTATTGTTTGTGTCCTGTGGGGAAAAAAAAGCCTCCAAAACAAATGCCCCCACACTCCTCAACCCCCCACCCCCAACAGCAAAGAACAGCCCAGCAAACTTCAGTTTCAATCCAGGGCATGTCTGGGTCACCCAACCATAATCCAGCAGCACAGGTGAGTCCTAGCCCTATATTTTTGCAAGGCTACTGCCAGTCACATCTGTGGAAGTATTTCTATTTCCAGCCTTGCGTTCCCTCACAGCATCACCTTTGTTGCTCGGAAATCACAGAAAGACAGAGGAGGTACAATGAGGGTGGTGAAACACTGGAACAGGTTGCCCAGAGAGGTAGTGGAGGCCCCATCCCTGGGAACATTCAAGGCCAGGTTGGATGGGGCTCTGAGCAACCTGATCTGGTTAGCAGTGTCCCTGCTCCTGCAGGGGTGTTGGACTAGATGACCGCTAGTGGTCCCTTCCAACCCTAAACATTCTATGATTCTATGATTCTATGAGCATGGCACTGGTGTCCATCAGAAAGTTTTTTCAGGACAAGATGGCCCAGGGCATACACCACTTATATGTACAGCGTATGCACCTATTAGACCAGGCATCCCATCAATGCTGCAAGTCTCTGTGAACATCTGCACACCACAGGTTTAAGTGAACGTTCAGCTGAGGAAACCCTCCCTCCCTAGAGAAGTGAACTGCATTTGCTTCTCCATCCCTGGAAACATTCCAGGCCAGGTTGGACGAGGCTCTGAGCAACCTGATCTGGTTAAAGGTGTCCCTGTTCACTGCAGGGGGGTTGGGCTTCATGACCTCTAAAGGTCCCTTCCAACCCCAAATATTCTATAATTCTGTGATTCTATGATTCTCCAGAACACGTAGAGGTGGTTTCAAAGAAACCCTTCCACCTTCTGGAGATAAGAGTCTTCCTGACTGCCAAAAATAAGAAGAAACCTTTTCCCATTCTCTCTCTGGTAATTCAAGTTGTGGGCTTCTCAGGGAGAAAATACCCAAACTTTGCACCATAATGAATAGTGTTATCCTAGTTCCTCTCTTCCATCAGTTCCCATGTCCTTCATCTTCTCTCAAGGGCAACCAGTTCACCCAAAAGCCTCTTCCCAGGCTCTAGGCTCCTACTATTGCTTCCGGCCAAGACTACAAGGACACATACTTGCAGCACCAAGGCCTTCTTCAGCAGCTAAACCTTCATTATAAAAGCATCTGCTGCTGTAGACCTATTTCAGTGCTTTTCAGCTTGGCCTGCTGGTTCCAGGCTTTGCTGCAACTTGCAATTGCATGAGCCCTTACAAATTTCAGAATGGCTTTGCTTCAAGACAGGACCTGAAGGAAGGATGGACTAGGTCCAGCCTGTACTAAAAGTACCAACAAACCTTGGCCAACTCATGCATACTTTTGAGGATTTAAAGTGAGTGGTTAGAAAAGATGAGAATTACTTTTATCTGCCCAACAGCAAAGGCCAGCAGAAACATGCACTTGGAAACTACACGTGCCTTTTGGCTTTTTAACATGCCACAGTGGAGGGAATGAAGGGCACGCAGACTCCTCTCTGCAGGAAGCCTAATTGCTGCACCCTTCCCCAAACGTGGGATCACACAGACCTACCGAGACATCCATGTCAGCCCCTTCCTGCCACCATCGTGGTGCATGGAAACCCTGTCCTAACCCTGTCCTAACTGGGTTGAGGTTAGGACTGCCATTAATGTTAACCGCAGAAAGATAGAGTGATTCAGGTTGGTGGGGGTCTCGGGAGGTGTCTGGTTGAGTGAGGGGTGAGGACTGACGTTGTGGGGAGATGGATGGGAGACACTTTTTTGGCTTGGAGGTGGGGTGCAGAAAGAATGTGGGAATGGAGGCAAGAGAAAACCTGGGCTGATAAAAAGGTTAAGGGGATTAAGAGAGGCTTATGCAAGCTGACCATGATGATCTTTGTGTTTTCCATCCACATTGCTGTTTGCCTGGCTCCAGCTCACATTAGCAATCAACATTGGGCTTAAGAAGCACAAAATCTCTCAGTAGATAACCTGAAGGAGACCCATGGCATACGGCGGATGGACCATGGTGTACTGGGCTTTGCCTGAAGGAGACCCATGGCATACAGCGGATGGACTCTGGTGTACTGGGCATTGCCTGAAGGAAACCCATGGCATACAGCAGATGGACTCTGGTGTACTGGGCTTTGCCCATGCCTTATCCACACAAATCACAAGAAAAAGAAAGAATGAGAACATGGTCATGTAGTGGCCAAGTGGTCAAGTGGGCTTGCCCTTGACAGATGACATAGGTGCACTCTACCGTTTCTTTGCTGGTGAAACCAGCATTTTCCATGTGTGAGGCATCTGAATGTGACAAAGATGCATCTCCTCTCACCCACAGGAGCACCTGAAAGTGTCTCGTGCTCCCCAAAGCCTGATACCCCTCTGAACTTGCATGAGGAACCGTCTTGGGAGTCTTGTGCTGTGACTGCTCGTAAATCAGCGGCACGATGGCATGTTTGAGAGTGGATGCTTCATTGGTTAGTCCCTGAACTATGGCTTAATATTTGTGAACGCTGACAATGATTTACAGGCCAGGAGTGGTTTGCATGCACACACACACACTCTTACAGGTGCTGAAATGCCCTTGCGTGCTGGCGGCTTTGCACTCCCCTCCATCCCCCAGGATGTCCTGGCATGGGACAGGCAGGTTCTGCCACTCTGGTCCAGTGCCATCAGCTGGGCAAGGTGAGGGGGAAGAGCAGATTTCTTCCCCCTTGCTCTGCATTGAGGTTTAGCGACAACCAAAAAAGGGGAAAGGAGCGGAGGGCAGATGGGCGATGGGGAATCGGCTGCAGGAGGAACCTGAGGTGAACCCTGCACCTCACATGTGAATGCCTGCAGTGATTTTAAAATGTCATGCTGCATTTTGAACTCACGTATGCCAGGCTGGCCGCAATGCTGCCTGTGTTTGCCAACAACCTGAAGTCTGAGCCAGGACCCTGTGGCAATGTCTGTGCCACTAGGTAAAACAAGCTGGAGCATGCTCTCTGCATCTGGGGGCGAAGAGCAGGGCACAAAGCATATCCAGATACCTGCATGGTGTCCTCCCTCCAAATAGGGTGGCTGCCCCAAATTGGCTCCCAGGAAAATGATATTTTCCCCAGAAATGCACTGGAAGATAAGAGTGCACGCATCAGAACACTTTCCTACTACCTTGTCCTCAGAAACCTGGTGCTGATTCAAAAATGCCAGAAGATGAAGGACAGTAAAAGTAACATGGAGATAAGTAAACTGGAAATTAGTGATCAGGGCTCCCATAACCTCCCTGGCAGGCAGGGAAGGATGAAAGTGCAGAACCACAGTTGGTTGGTTTTGTGGCTCCTTCCAAGGCCAAATTTTGCTTCTCATTCCAGGTCAAAGCTGAGGTCATCAGGCAATGATGTGCAAGTCAACCTGCCACTTATGGACCTCTGGGCCCCAGAGACCTCCTGGAAAAGGCTTTGCTGAATCCAGCAAATTGAGGTGACATTTCCTTATATTTGGTTCATTCCATGTGGCTCGACGGCATCCAGGCACATGAGTAGGAGATAAGCAGCCGCTGCAGGTCTGCCAAGATCAGCTGAGTGATTGCCTATGTGTTTTGTGATGGTGGCAAGTGCCACCATGGCATCTGAGCCCCTTTCATTGACATCAGTCCAGGCTGCTCTCCCCCATCCTGGCATGAGCAACGGACTCAGAGATACCAGCATGTGGCTGCCTGAACCCCTCCACAGTCCCCACTGATCAGATCTCCACTGATTATAAAGGGAGCTTAGATATCCACTCAAATGGAGACCCCAAAGTTCGAATTGGCTGCCTCAGTGTAGGTGCCTAGTGGTATTTGAGACACCCTGGGGCATCTAAGACATCCACATGAGCCTGGCCTGAAGAACACAGGACCTTTTGGAGGACTGCATTCAGAAGGGGGGGCAGCTGGAGGCTGGTGGGACATCCCACAGAGCATTTTAGATGGCAGTAGGTACCTGTGGTTAAGCAGCTGAATTGTGCCTCCATATGTAAATACCAAAACTTAAATGCTTTAATGTACAACCAAATCCCACGCCCACATCTGTTTCAAGGTGGAGGTTAATCCAAAGGCTTCCTATGGTCAGCAGAGCTTCAAAGGCAGTGGCAAATGAGAAGAAAACAGCCAAATTGGTGAATATTTGGCAATTGTGACCTGGAGGTGGGTCTTCACCCTCTGCATCATTTTCTTGGGCATGAGCTCTGTCACCAGCGGTCTCCTAGCTACGAGTGAGCTGTCCTGGGCTGCTGCCAGTCTTGCCTTTGGCCACAGATGTGACAGCCCCAGCGCTCACATGGAGCACTTAGGAAACGATAAAGCAAAACCATTTGCTACAGGGAAGTGGTGGACGTTCAGAAGGGGAACCACCGAAAATCAATGTCAATAGCTTTACCCAAGCTATTTTTACAGCAATCACTTTGTAACGAGCAAGCGCATTGTAAAGAAATGGAAGTTTAAAATCTGAACCTTTTTTCTTAGCTGGCAACGAGGCAAACACTTTGGATCTGGTGGAGATACTTGGGTGGGGAGAGACCTAGAAGTTGCTTGCATTGCATTGCAAATATCTACATTGGGCATTTTGGGGGGGACGTGAGTGTCAGCCTCTCTCTTCCCTGGCATAGCCACGCGTTTCAGTTTCTGCTCTTTCAGACAGAGCAAAGGAGGGAGCAAGCTTTGAAAGAGTGAGGTAGGGGAATGGGAGACTGGCTGCAAGCAGCAGCAGAGCGATCTGCTGGCCGGTATGCTATCAGAAATGACTGATGCACGGCTCCATTGCATATTTTTTCTGTACCTTGCAGACATCATCAGCAGAAAATTTGGGGGGGGGTTGAATTCAAATTGAATTTCATGAGTTCAGGCTGTTGGAAAAGGAAGGGGTGGCTCATACAACTGTAACTGGCCAGGCTGGAAAGAAGTCCTGGGGATTTCACTTACCCCGTCACCCTGCCTTAGGACAGAACTGCATCTGCTAAACCATCCTGGGCAGGAATATGCCCTTAAGGACCTCCAGAGGCAGGGTTTTTCCAGTCTTTAACTGGATTCCCAGTTAAAAAACATAAGCCTGGTAGCCAAGGCTCGAAAGACAAAGCAACCCACTCATCACAGGTGTGGGGACATGATCCCAAAGGCATTGGATAGAGAGGAACAGAGCTAAAATAGGGGGGACAAACAGGCAGGTGTGAACCATGTCTATTATACACAGGTTAATTTTTTGTGCTGGGGAGGGATTTTGTGTATTACTTTGCTTTTCTATCTTGTTAGCCTTGCCTTTTCTCCCTTCAGTAAAATACTGGTTGTTGAAATAAATTATTTGCCTTGGTGAGCAGGGGAGTTTTAGCTCACCGGGCACCAGAACATTGCTGTATGTCCTCAGGTTCCTGGGGTTGGAGGCCCAGACTGGTGTTTTCTGGGTGACCCCTTCACACTTGAGCCCGGTCCACGTTGCTGCCAGCCGGGCCGGCAGACAGGTCACACTAATGTTTAACTTCAGCCTGTGTCACTGCATTCAGAGCCTGTTGTTTCCTCCCCTCTAGATGAGCGGTTTTTTCCCCTTCCTTTCCCAGCAGTGCAGGTGGATACAGTGACCCCATCACCTCTTGGTCTCCCCTACACCAAACAAATTTATTCCTCCATTGCCCTTCAAAGGTCCTCTTTCAAGACCTCTTTCCATCTCAGTTGCTGTCTTGTGGCCATCTCTAGAGGGGACACATCCTTCCTTGAAGCAGCGGAAAGCCTGAGACAGGTCAAGGTTTATTTTTGCTAGGAAGGACATGTGGATTCCTGTGCTGGGATGAGGATAGGGTCCTGAAACAGGTCAAATCCAGGACTATGGGGACAGAGGGCTCTGTCTCATGGTCCCTGAACAAAAGTAAGAGGGAATTCCATCTCTTTGTTACCCTTTACCCACAGTGGGGTTGGCTATTTTGGCCAAGGAAGTGGGCTCATCTGGAGTAGCTGGGCTGTGGGCACTGTTCCACAAGCTCCTCCAGAACCTCTGGCACAAGGACAAGTGGAGGAGTTCCTGTCTGAAACCAAGACAAAAAGATCAACACCAGCTCAGACCATCAGTGTTTATCTCAGTCTGCTTCCTGGCAGAGAAACTACAGACTGTCCCATTCCCCCCATTTTTAGGATGCAAGTTAAGCACATTTTGTCCCTGGAGACAGGGAGTAACTTGTACTGCTGATCCTCTTCTCTAACCTGGTGGCCACGACCTCTCCCCGCCATCCAGTGCAATGTTCACTGCTTAACAACAAAAAAATCTGGTGAGACGGTGTTGTTGGCATGCCACTCCAGACGGGAAGGGAAGGGGGCCTTTACTTCAAAGGTTACCCATCCATGCCCTGGAAGGCTGGAAGTACTTCCCAACTGACAAGTATCCGCTGGAGAGGAACAAACACTCCAAGTGTTTGTAGACCATTCTCTTATTACCTCTTACCACCTTAGATGATGACATGAAGTCAAGGCCATTGTTCTTAAGTGGACTTGAAGTGTATTGACCATATTGAGTCACAAGCATTTCAAGACCACTGTGGGGAGTCCTTTGTCTGGACTGTTAGCCGTTATTGTCTGAGATGTGTCTTTTTTCATCTAGTGGTAAATGCCAGGTTTTCTCCATGTTGGGTTGCCTGGCTGTGTGCGTTAGCAGATAGGAAAATCACTGCATCCTACTCAGGGTGATGGGAATGTATCAAGGGTAGTTATAAAGGGCATCTCCCCAGCATATTGGTGGTTGGTGTTTCCTCCCATCAACTCATAGACAGCTGTCTTGGGAAAGGACAGATCATGCTCTGGAAGTCCTGATCTGCTTAAAGGTGTCCCTGCTCACTGCAGGGAGGTTGGACTAGATGACCTCTAAAGGTCCCTTCCAACCCAAAACATTCTATGATTCTATGAAGTGACCATCGCGAGGGGGTGGGGCTGGATGCTTAGTTTAGACTACACATAGAATTAAACTCCTGTCAAATTAGGGGAGCTTGGAGTGAAATCCCCATTACCCTCAACCAGCTAAAGTGCATATTTGTCACTGTCACACAGAGACAGAGGTTTTTAGGTCAAGACGTAATTATGCAGTTTTATAGCCTGAATGCCGTAAATCGGAAAATTGGACCCAGTGACTCCTGCCTTCACCCTGACAAGCTCTGACTTCTCATCTGGATGCCTCTAGGTGCTTCAAGACTCAAAGTAGTGGCGTGTTCCTTGTATTAGAGACGTCCAGGCAAGAGACACCTCCTAAGTAACATCAGCAAATCAGGGACACTTGTAAATAGAACTTGGCCGCCTGACTCCAAGGTGCACAGCATCTCTGCTGGATATATTCAGACAGCACAGGGTGCAGGGGTGGGATGTACGAGTTTGGGATTCAGAAGTCTGGAGTTGTATGATGTTCAAGCGACCGACATAAGAGATACTTCTGAAATCCTGCATGGTGATGGCCCTCAACCTGAGCTGTCATTTAAAAGAGGCTGGAGTGAGTTTTGCATGTCAGCTTGCAGTCACTTGCATGCTATCTGACAGCCAGCTGATTTAACTATTGCAAAATGGTCTGGGCTTGAAATACTCATTTTACCTGGACCTCTGTGTGCGTGTGTCTGTTCATACGCACGTTTTTGCATGTGCATGCGTGTAAGGTTGTGTGTATGTACACATATATGCATTTATGTGTGTTATTGCTCTCCTTGTTTCCGTCAATGTGAAGTCAGAGCCTCACAGCCTGGCATTTCTCCTCTCTCTTATTCTCCCAGTGTCAAATACTTTCCCTGCTCCCAGCTGGGAAGCCAGCCTGTCACATGAACTGTAGGCAAGGAGCATTATCTGCGTGGGTTTACTCGTTGAACAATGTAAGTAGATGATTAACCATTAAAGCAACAGAGTTTGCTGACCCATTAACCGAAAAGGAAGGCCCTCTGGTTTGCTGAACAATGGGTCCCATAGAGAAAGCGCCCATCTCGTCAGTGCCGCTGCGGACAGACCTGCACGGATATTGTGACGGAATGACTCAGTTCGGGCTCCTACGCAACCAATCGCCTACCGGAGGCCGATGCTCCCCACATTTTCATCTGCTCTGTGTTGACCTTGGAAAACTAATCTTGCCCGAATCCACGCTTTGTATGAAACCCCGAGAGGCTTAATAGCTGCCACTCATTTTTCACCCTCACTTTTGCATGCAACGTGTCTACGCGTTGCAGAAATGCTGCATCTGAAGTCAGTACCTGCTAAAGCACACAAATTTACTCCGCTGGAGGTATTGGCCAAACACCCATCGGTCCTTGCATGGGGCAGAAATAATCATTCCTTTCTAGCTTAGCATTACTAATTAATCCCTGCGCTGCGTGCCATCCTTGCCTTGTCAGTCAGATGCCTTTCCCATCAAACTGTAACCCTCATGGTTTTGCTCTGTGCGTGCTCAGCTGTCCAGTGCTTATTGCGTGTCATTCACTTTGGTGGGTGCTACTGGAAATTCAGGAAACTGAATTTCCCACCCCTCTAGTTTCAAAAGAGAAGAAGGAAAACTGATGATGTGATGATATAAAGGGGGAATCTCTTCCATTTGGATGTCACCAAAATCACAATATGAAAGACCAGGTACTGTAATGGGAAGATACCTTTTTTTTTCAGGCTAGTACATGGATGTAGACTGGGTGGATGTTCTGCAAGCGGTACTTTTGGTATATGGGATATTCCTTGGTGTATCCCAGGGTTCTCAGGAATTTCAGTATTCCGGATTCCTGCTTCAGATGGAGGTATCTCAACTGTAGACCTCTACATCCAACCCATTGAATCTCATTTAAGGATTGAATGGAAGGCAGACTAACGAAATACATGCCAGCTGGTGGATTTTGGGCCAGATCTGGAGTGACCTAGTTGGTACATCTAGGATGAGTATCCTGCCCTATAGACTGCACGTAGATCACAGCTTATCCGGGTGGATGGACCCTGCTTCTCAGTGCTCTTCTTACCAACGACCCAGCCTGCCCACGTAGTAATGTCACATCACAGACAACAACCAGACAACAAGACCTGGGACTCTTCCTAAGATTTGGACTCTTGGACTCTGGGAAGGTTCAGCCTATCTGCAAGAGCCTTGCGGACACACAAAGCTGGTTGCTGTGAGATAACGGGGCTTCAGGCTATCTCTCAAACTGGCTGTATTAGGTGTTGAGCTTGCAATCTAAGACATAAGGGCTACAGAGAGGGAAGGGAACAGCAAGATGGCTTTGCTCAGCGCAATGGCATGCTCGTCAGGGGTTACACTAGGTCGAGCAGTACACGCTATCATCATCCTTGGTCATGACGATGGCATCCCACCACCAATGGTATCTGAATGTCTAAATATGTTGGCATCACAGAGTTGAGCCCTGAGTCATTGCAGCGGCTGTATATGAAGACCACCCCAGCTGCACCAGCTAGCTCAGGACTGACATTCAGATTTTCCCCAGCAGTGAGAGTTACCTATTGAGATCTGGCATTTTTATTCTATTACTTAGATGGAAAGAAATGGTAAAGGATTCCAGAGATGTGGTGGGCTGGGATAAGGTTTGCAAGAGTCTGAGCAGCAGCTGGCACATTGCAAAATTATTATTTCATCACTCTGTGCAGGGAGGCATTAAACGTTGAGCAAGCAAGCAGAGAGCGGGACTGGTGGCAGACAGGTAGTGTAGCAAGAATGATCCTCTACTCTCCATTCAGGCACTCCTAACCCTAGGAACATTTAAGTCTTTACAAGCACCCTGGGTGTTCAAGCTCCCTTTACAGACCATGGAGATACTCAATGCAGTTAATGGGGAGGGATCCAAATGTCCAGACATAGAATCATAGAATCATTTATGTTGGAAAAGACCCTTAAGATCATCAAGTCCAACCGTTACCCTAACCCTGCCATCCCACCACTAAACCATGTCCCTAAGCACATCGTTTGCCTGGCTTTTAAATCCCTCCAGGGATGGGGACTCAATGACTTCCCTGGGCAGCCTGTTCCAATGCTTGACAAAATGGTCATCTAGTGTTGTTTGAGATGCCCTAAGGTGTCCTGGTGACCTTCAGCTGCTGCTCCAGAAGACACAGGTCTTCTCCGTCACACCTGTGTGGATGTCCAAGGTGCCCAAGGCCTGATTGCTGACGACACCTGCCTTCCATCTGTAACAGGGGCTCAGGTGCCCAACAGACATGGGACGCCTTTGCTGGAGACCTCAGCATGGAGAGGGCTGGGTCCCACTGAGGGGTTCTGTGTTTTGTCGCATATCCACTCAGGAGCATGACAGTTGACAAGCCCAATAACTGCGATCCTGGCTTCTGAGCCTGAGTTTTCTTTCAGAAAGGCTCATTTTGCTCACAGGTATGGGGACTCACTCATGAGAAGCTTCTTCCAGCTCGGGGATCACGAGCAAAGATCTGGCAGTCTCCTCATGCACCAACACAGGTAAAGCCACCCAGTTCCTAGACTCTTTGGCTGAAGAC
This sequence comes from Egretta garzetta, assembly GCF_000687185.1. Lineage (NCBI taxonomy): Eukaryota > Metazoa > Chordata > Aves > Pelecaniformes > Ardeidae > Egretta > Egretta garzetta. The sequence goes on along the minus strand of NW_009259867.1, from coordinate 1,642,962 downwards.
CAGACAGATGACAACCTTCAAGACAACGCCATTTCAGTTACAGCGGTAAATCATAAGTCCTGCTTTAAAAGAAGGCTAAACACTGTGAAATAAACCCCTTTTATTAGCATGAAATGCCCAAAAAAGTGAAATAACATGACACAAATCACCCTTCATCTAAAAATAAAAGCAAAGAGAGAGTTTTCAGCAGTGCTGGAAAATACCCGACACACGTTCAATGAGTGGGCTTGATATTGTGACTACAAAAATATTTTTGCTCAGTTTGTTTCTGGCTGTTTTGCAGCTGACGGGTTGCCAGATCTCTTGGCTGGATCCCTTCTGCTTTGGCTTTCAATAAGATGGGTTTGCTAGCTTGCCCGTATGGCTTGAAGAGACAAGGGTGCCGCCGGACTCGGGAAATAACCCTCTCCAGTAAATCTCCTAGAAATATCCCACCGTTTTGAGCCACTGCAACTGTCAACAGTTTCAGAGAGACTGTCCAGAGCTGCTTAAAAACAACCAACATCATCTTCTTGCTTCGACATTTCCAACAGGGCGTAGCGGGACCGAGGAGCAGCAGTTTTCCCCTTTTGTTTAAATAAGTGTGGCTGCTCGTAGGACGGAGGAGCACGGGAGGACAGGTCCCCGGGGAGACGCCTGCCATCCAAGAACTGGCGGTGAGCGGTTTTGGACAACACTCGTGGCTCCTCTCCGCCAACCCGTATGGCCCCAGCCTTGGGGGAGAAGAGGTGGATCTCCAGAGGGACAGCCAAGGGGAGGCTGAAACCCAAAAAAAAGGGCTGGAAAGTGGTGACAGAAGTAAGTTCAGGTAGACTGGAAAGACCAAAGGGTTTTTTCTTTTTTTTTTTTTTTTTCCAGGCTTTTCAGCAAAAAATGAAATCGGAGAACAGCAAATGTCCTTTCGGCTCAGCTGGTAAGAGTCCATTTGAACTCAGTTGCTGGTTTTGTTTCCTTCTGAGGGCATTTCACTCCTCCCTTTACTGCCTTTCCTTTGCGTATAGGGATTTTTCTTTTTAAAGAGAGAATGTAATTTTCAAACAAAAAGGTCATATTTGGAAATATCCAAGGAAATCTGTTGGCATTTTGGACCTGCCTTGAGAACGCTGCAGGGAAATGTTTCATTTTTTCCCCCAAAATCTTCTCCCACCTTTTCTCCAGCCCACAGAATTTCAACATGAATTTATGAATATCGCCTCTCCCTTCCAAATCCCCATTTCCAAAAAATTCACTATTCATAAAAATGGAGAAATGACACTACCCAGACCTGCTCCTCATCCACTATTATTATGATTTCTTGTTCTTTGCCATGTTAAAAATTGATCCAGCATCCCTTCTCAGCGGAGCCAACAGAGGGAACAGGATCCAGGGTGAGCATCCACCAACCCACGCCCTGCTCCTTCCCTCGCTTTCCGTGACCGCACGTTGACATTCAACACACACCAGCCCATCTCAGCCATGGCTGGCCCTGTGTTCTTGCAACCCACGTGCATAAGGCAGTCCAGGAAAAGCAGATGCGATGACCTGTCCTTTACCAGCAAGGAGAGATCCAAAATGAAATGGTGATAAAAAACTGGGCATCGATAAGAAGATTTTTTTTAAAAAAAAATAAAATTATAAGAGCAGGAATTAATTAGGGGAGCTTCAATAAACCCATGGTGGATGGTAACATCCACAGACAGCTGGGATGGGTAGAAACTGTTACGACACATCAACCAAAAATTAATTAGCAGGGATCTAAAGAGGTTTCTATGTACCTCTCTCCCAGAGGACAGCAGTGACTGCAGCCAGGGACGCAGAAACAGGGGCCAGCTGTCTCCCGAAACGCAGCCTCTACTCCCCACTCTCTATTTTTTGTCTTTTTTCTCCTTTCTATTACCATATCTCTCCTTTTCCCTCTCAGGGACCATGCATGTCCTTCAGTTAACTGGTTTAATATATGTTCAAGGTCAAAGACCCTTCACTTGGGCATATGCCTGGTCATTGCCATCAGTCCCTAAGATACAGAGCCAAGGTGGGTGACCTTAAAGATAGAGGAGTAGGTCACCCCAGGGCATCTGTCACCCTAGGGATGAGGTAAACAAGAGGTCCTACAGGAGCAGAGCTAATGAGGTCTCCTATAGATCTGCAGATGGCATCCTGACATCGACCCTCGCAGTAACCCTTGCTTTGCCTTAAGCTCCCCTCATGCCTACCCACACCCATGCACAACCTCCATTTCCCAATTCCCTTCCTCCAGTCCCTCCCCTACCACCTCCAGTAGCTCCCCAGTCAGCCAGGGAGCAGCACAGCTGGGGGCTTCTTCAGGGCTGGCACCACCATTAGTGGCATTAATCAGCCCAAAGGGGCTGCCGAGCTCACACGGGGACCTCTCCTTCCACCGCGCACCAGTTCAGGTCTCTCTCTTCTATCTGTTTTTTTTCTAAGGAAGCAAACCGTCACCAAAAGCCCTCAGATAATGGCTGGTAAATCACTGTGTTTTACAGCACGGGCTCAAGCAGAACGTGAAAAAGAGTCCCTGCTTGCTTGGCACTATTTCTTCAGACCTAAAAAATACCTCCTGCAGCTCTGTCTAACAAAACCACATTCATTCCTAGCATGCCTGGTTGTCATAAAGACAATAAGGACCTTATTTTGCACTGGGACTAATTGCATTAAAAATCACTCTGGCCCACACTATAAAGTCCCCAATTCTCCGTGAAATCAGCAGGAGAAAGGTGTCCATGTAAAGGACAACTTGTCTGGGTTTACTCAGAGGGGCTATTTTGATAGCACTCATGTACTTATAAAGAAAAGCCTTTGCAAGAGCGGAGCACAACTCAGGAAAGGGAGCAGGAGGCAAAATATCCATTTTTAGGTCATTTTTAAATAATTTTGCCAGCTCTTGGGAATGTCAGTGAAAAGAGATGTCCTTTACTGCCAGAGAGAAATTATTGGACCTTAAAAGAAGCATTTACTGGGCTTTCTGTGAGTGGGAGATACCTTACAATTTCAATTTTTTAACCACAGAGAGCAATTAAAAAGTAAAAAGTTTGAAAATGTTTTGTTTCACACATGCACACGCATTATATCAGCAAGCCCTGAGGTTTGGGGACCCCTGATGGTGCTTTCCTGGGGTCCAGGCCCATCCAAGTCATTTGGGGAAGTCCTTGCTCTCCACCTCGCTGCAAGGCCCCCGTACCTGAAGGGCAGCATCCCCACCTGCCCCTGGGCATGGTTTGCTCACGGGTTCACCTCATCGATGGATGAAGAGCTCTGCAAAGGCATCATTCTTCACCGCCATGGGGACTTTGTAGTCCAGGAGCCCAGAAGTCCCTCCCTAAGCAGGAGACACGACTGCTGCTGGAGCCTGTTGAGCTTCTTTTGGTTGGAATGCCCTAATTTGGGTCTGCAAGCCTATGCAGATGCTGGGTTATCCCTGCCATTGCACGTCACTCCAAAGACGGAGAGCAAACATAACAGGGCATCAGCAGCTCCCGTGGGTCAAGGTTTGTACAGCGGGCCTTGGGAGGAGGGAGTCCCTGCAAAGGATGCACGGGGGGAGATCAGCTGGAAGCATCTCCACCCGCCTACGATGCTTGTATGCCTCTTGGGGAAAGTCTGTGCAGCCCCCCTGAGCTCACTTGGTACAAATAGGCGATGAACTTGCCCCTTCCTTCAGCTTCACTTGCAAGCGATAGCCTCTTAAATGAGAGGGAAAGATGTGAGTGCTCCTAAAGACCACCCGTTGCTCTTCTTGCACGAGAAGCAATTTTTGGAGGGGCCTTAGGAAAGCTGCAAAGTGGTACAACAGGCGAGCA
>NW_009259867.1:1635727-1639125 GCF_000687185.1 Egretta garzetta | reverse complement strand
TGTGGAGCAGGGGCTGGACTAGATGACCTCCTGAGGCCCCTTGTAAACATATTTTACAAGATTGCCCGATTATAGCGAGAGCTGGCAATGCTCAGAAAGGATCTGTATGAGCCTGTTACGGTGGGCCAGGAGTAAGGTGCTTGCTAATGCTTAATAAGATTTAGCCGCCGTGTAACAGATGCCTATTGGGACCTGTTGGTTAAGTCTCTTTCAAAGTATTTTAATAAGGGTCCTGTAATCAGTTAAGAGAGGGGATCTCTGATGGGAGTGAGATTTAGGGAAACCTATGGCTTGTTGAGATTTGGCGTGAGGGGCCGTGCTAGGGGTCAGTCCCATGGCAGCTTGGTGCCCTGATTCTGAGTTTGTTTCCATCAGATTGACTCGTTTTGGGGTACGCTGACAGAGGAACAAGCAAAAAACTCAACACGTGTATCCCAATGAGCTATGGCTCTGAGTGCAGCGTGGTCCCCACAGATCTTGGGACAAAGCTGGTGGCCCCCCCACCTTCTGCAGCCTTACAGTACCCCCATGGCCCTGCATCCAGCTCTGCCCTGGATGGAAAGGGGGGACTCCACGATGGAGACCATCACGGCATCACAGGCTCCCATTTGCTTTTTGCCTTCAATAACACTGAAGCAATGGACTGCAGCTGGTTCCAGTGCCTTTTCTTCGCTTGGAAAGGTGGGGAGACGCAGGCAGGATGGGGGGAGGGGGGTGATCAGGACCACATTGCTCCTTATTTGCAGCGATTTGCGTTATCCAGAGCCCTGGGAAAGCAGGGATGCTCTTAGCCCGGCTCTCTGAAAGCAACAGGCATTTTTTTGACCACATCTCCACCCCTCAAAATCATTGACCCCGGCCAGAGGGCTGGGTGCCGGCAGGCTGGAGGGGAGGGAGGGAGGCATAACACACCACCAGGCTGCCTGAAGCTCAGAGCTGTCCCCCGGGGTGACTCTAACTGCATTCAAGCCTGCTGGAAAAGAGGCGAGAATCTGGCTTGGAGCCTGCCTGTGGTCACCCGGAGGGAGGAAACACCCTGGAAGTCCATGTGCCGGCGAAAAAAAGAGTAACTGGAAATGAAGGCGGTGGCGGCCGGTGGGGGGGTACTTGCACGGCGTGATCCCTGAGACAGTGGAATAAACGACGTCCCGTGGGCAGGCGGTGTTCCTGGGTCTTGTCTGTTATTTCAGACTGTATCCGGAGGGCAGATAAATGCCAGGCCCACGTCTAATTAAGGAAACTGAGGAAGGGAAATGTGAGTGGCTCGTCTCGGAGGCGATTTGTTGGGAGGAAACGCAGCTGAAGGCTTCTCAGCTATCCCGGGGCACAGCCTCGGATACCCAGCCCAGCCCCAGCCCGGTGAGGTCCCCACCTCTTGCTGCCTTGCTTGAGTTACTCCGGTCTGGGAGCGGGTGCCAAGTATCTGGTGGGGAACCCATGCAGGACTGGCAGTGAGGGACAAACGAGATGACCTCATGGGTATTTTCCTTCCCTCTCGCACTCCTATGACTCAACCGCCCCGCTGAGCTGGAGTCGCTGCCCTGGAGAGGTTGGGTTCATGCAGCAAGACCTCGGCGAGCTGGTCAAAGTCCTGGCCTCTCTAAGGGGAGCTGCTTGGAGGGCAGATGGAGCCCGGCTCCGTGCAGCAGTGAAAAGCACCTGGAGCAAAGCCATGTGGAGGGAAGGGGAACTCCGAGCAAAAGAGGCACTGGGTTTCCTGCAAAAACCATAACAGGGATGGTGGTGAGGGCTCCTCTTGGGGTGGGGAAGCCTCTGGAGCGATGCAGGCTGAGCCCCGGCAGCCGCTTGAGAGCTGAGTCATGGAGAAGGAAAACTTGAAGTCACCCTTCAGATCCCCCTGTGGTCTAATGTGCCCGGGAAGAGCCTGACGGGGCGGCCACGGCAGCCTTGTGCTGCCTGAGGATGTCCCGTTGACTGCGATCACTGGCTGTCACGGGTCGGTGTCATCCACCGGGCTGGATGCCAGGACCCTCTGCAGGAGCCCAGGACCCTCTGCAGGATGCCAGACCCTTTGCAGGATGCCAGGACCCTTTGCTGGGAACTTCGCAGGTCGCTCTCCCAGATGCCTGGCGCACAGGACCACGTTACAGAAGCACAGCGGTGGGCTCGGGGTTCGGGGAAGGGTGCAGTTTTTCCGTTGATGCCAAAGCAGAGGCAGGTCTGGTGACAACTGCTCTGGGGCTTCTTGCCCAGCATTAGCATGGCACCCTGGCATCTTCTGATCCTGAAGAAGATGGTATGGTGCTGGCAGCAGCACCATTCCCTGGTGCGGTTATGGCCCTTTGAAATTTGCTCTTGAAACGCCACAGCCCTTGGCCGCTTGACTGCTTCGCTCTGGCTGTGCTTATCATCCCAGGTATAAACCACCCTGCTGAAAAATGCCCGCTTGAAAAGCCAAGCACACGCCAGCGGGTCCCCGCTGCCCATGACAGCACTGTGCCTATGTGGCACTGCCCTCTGCTGTCGGTGGCTATGGGGACAGCGGCCAAGGCCACCACCGCTGAGTAGGAACACCCAGCTTTTCTGTCACCCTGGGGACTGCTGAAGGACCTGGGAAAGCCACAAAGCTGCCCCAGGAGGATGCTGCGCCCTGGACCGGTGCATGGCTCCCTGGGCACGACGAGCAGCATCCACCAGCAGCAAAACCCTGGAGGAGTCAGCCCCTGCTTTGGGCTTCCCCTTTTGCCCTGGCTGAAAGCAGAAGCGGTGACTATTTTGGGTGCTGTCTCACTTCGGAAAGAGTCGCAGAGCGGCACCCTAGCTAACGGCACCTTGCTCCGGGCAGAGGATATGAGTAACGGCGAGGGTCGCGCTGCCTTTCCATGACCCGGCCCCGGATGCGCGCCCCAGAGCTCTGCTGCGGGGCTGCCTGGTGTAACTGGAGTTTCCTTCCACGTGCTGGGTGCACCGGCTTCTTGGGGCCATGCATGAAGAATGACTCTTAAACTGTCTTTTCCAGCAGAGGAACGCTCAGGCAAAGCCTCCCAGTTAAATATATCTATAGCCTTGCTCGTCCTCCCCCCATCCGCACTCCTTTATTGCCTCTTCTTAAGCTGGAAGAGCTCGGCTGGGAGGATAAGGACACCCAGCATGACCCCAGAGCTGGTCCTCTTCTCCCAGACTGTCCTTAGTGAAAGGCCTCTAGATGGGGCTTTAAGGCAATATTGCTGCCGGCCTCGGCCGGGCTGCGATGGCCCGCAGAGCCCGGGGGCTGCTCACCTCCCAGCCCCCGTGGGGACGCGTTGGGTGGTGGCAATGATGCCACTTCGCCCCAGCCATCGGGGTAAGGGAACCAAGAGATTCCCAGCCCCTGGTGAACCACATGATTTGAAGGAGCCATTTGCTGGATTGGATTTGACACCCCCCCACCTCCCCCA
>NW_009259867.1:1634940-1635654 GCF_000687185.1 Egretta garzetta | reverse complement strand
TGCTTTTATTCTGAAAATTAAGAAGAACCCCAATACTTTGCACAGTGCTGGGAAGGCTGCAAGGGTCCCAGTGCGTGGCCAGTGGCGAGAATAAATCCACTGAGATCCCAGGGGCTATTCCAGGACAAAAGGTTCATCCCCATTAACCCACCCCCCGCATGGTTCCCGATTCTGTTTGTCTGCAAACTGTCGGGGACAGAAACACTGACAGACCCCACCGTGGTTACCCCAGGGTCTCGCCGTCTCGTCGCGCGCCCAGTTGTCGCTTGCTGGGCACAGCTCTGCGGAGCTGAACACCTTAAACCCCTGGGCAGGCGTGAGATGAGAGAGTCCTGGGCCGGGTACCTGCGTGTCCTCCTGTCCCCGTCCCAGCGGGGACACGGGGCGGTTCAGAGCATGACACACACGCACCCGCGCGGGAGGGAAACCTTTCTGCTCTGGGGCGGCAAGCGGGTGCAGAAATTGCCTGGGAGGATGATGGGGAGAGTGACGCCGGGAAGAGCGACGCGGCCACCAAAACCCAAAAACCGGGCCCCAAAGGCTTGACATTTAGGGCGTTAACTGCTTCCCAGCCGGGGTGCTCATAGAATCATAGAGTGGTTTGGGTGGGAAGGGACCCCTAGAGGTCATCTAGTCCAACCCCCCTGCAGGAGCAGGGACACCTTGAACCACATCAGGTTGCTCACAGCCCCGTCCAACCTGGCCTGGAATGGT
>NW_009259867.1:1626371-1628175 GCF_000687185.1 Egretta garzetta | reverse complement strand
GGCTTTCACCACCCTCACTGGAAAGAATTTCTGCCTTAGATCCAGTCTAAACCTGCCCTGCTTCAGTTTAAAGCCATCCCCCCTTGTCCTGTCCCAGCTGGCCCTACTAAAAAGCTTGTCCCCCCCTTTCCTCTGGGCCCCCTTGAAGCCCTGACCGGCCGCACTCAGCTCTGCCCGCAGCCTTCTCTTCTCCAGGCTGAACACCCCCAACTCTCCCAGCCTGGCCTCAGAGCAGAGGGGCTCCAGCCCTCGGAGCATTTTAGTAGCCCTCCTCTGGCCCCGCTCCAACAGCTCCATGTCTCATCGTCCTGGCCACGCGTTGGGGTCTCTGTGCTCCCCTCGCTGGGGTGCATCGCTCTTGCCCAGGGCTGGGAGCGTGTGCGCAGGGGCGTGCGATGCCCGCGCCTTTCCACCTCCAGCCGTTGCACCACTGAGTGGCTCTTGCACGCTGGAGCCGCCCTTGCCCATCTTGCCTTTCCACGCCTCGCTCGCCCTTGAAATATTAATTGGCAATATGAATTTAACTCTTACACAACTGTCCAGCCCTTGCACAACTGCCTACTTCTTCCGTGCTGGATCAGCACTTGCGACTGCAGCCCTTGCGTGACCACACAGCCATTGCACGCTTAGCGTTTGCACGAGCGATCGCTTAGCATTTGCACGACCGATTTGGCCCTGGCGTGTCTGGTGCATGCAGAGCTGACCAGCCCTTGCACATCCGACCCTTGCGTGCCCAGCGCTGGCATGGCAGTCCAGCCCTTGCACGCCCAGCCCTTGCACGGCTGCACATCTCGGGCACATCCAGCCCTTGCATGACTGCCCTACTCCGGCACATCTAGCCCTTGCACACCCAACCCTTGCACAACTGCCCAAGTGTCCCGCTGTGGCACATCTATCCCTGCCTGACCGTTGCATAGCTGCCCATCCCTGGCACACTCAAGACCTTGCACGACTCTCCTGCCCTTGTATGCCCAGCCCTTGCACATCCAGGCCTTGCACACCCAGCACGGGCACAGTCACCCTTTGCACACCTGGCCCTTGCACGACTGCCCATCCCTGGCACCTTCAGCCCTTGCACACCCAGCCCTTGCACACCCACCCCTTGCACGACTGCCCATCCCTAGCACATCCACCCCTTGTGCGACTGCCCTGCCCTTGCACAGCTGTCCAGATGCAGCAATACCCACCCCTTGCACACCTGACCCTTGCACGACTGCCCATGCCTGGCACAGCTGCCCATCCCTGGCACCTTCAGCTCTTTGCACACCCAGCCCTTGCACGATCACCTGTCCCTGGCACATCCAGCCCTTGCACACCCAGCCCTTGCACACCTGCCCATCCCTTGCACAGCCGCCCATCTCTGGCACCTTCAGCCCTTGCACACCCAGCCTTCACACGACTGCCCGACCCTTGCACAGCTGCCCATCCTGGCACCTTCAGCTCTTTGCACACACAGCCCTTGCACACCCAACCCTTGCACACCCAACCCTCGCATGACCTCCCGTCCCCAGCACACCCAGCCCTTGCACAACTGCCCAACCCTTGCACAGCCGCCCATCCTCAGCACCTTCAGCTCTTTGCACACCCAGCCCTTGCACACCCACCAGCCGTTGCACATCCAACCCCTTGCACACCCAGCCCTTGCATGACTGCCCAACCCTTGCACAGCCACCCATCCTTGGCACCTTCAGCTCTTTGCACACCCAGCCCTTGCACACCCAGCCCTTGCACGACCGCCCGTCTCCGGCACACCCATCCCTAGCACATCCCCCCCTTGTGCGACTGCCCTGCCCCTGCACAGACG
>NW_009259867.1:1623448-1624673 GCF_000687185.1 Egretta garzetta | reverse complement strand
GGGGGGGGGCTGAGCTGGAGCAGCCCCAAAACCCCCTCACCCCCTCTCTTTACCCCTCCAGCTGCAGTGACGGGGCTGCTGGCTTTCCCCTCCGTGCAGCCCCCCCTTGGCTTTTTGGGGTGCCCAGGTAGCTGCCTCTTGTCTTTTTTTTTTTTTTCCCAACACTTGTCCCAAAACGGGCCCGCTTTGCCAGGGGAGCGGGATGCGAGCACCTCACGAAGAGCTTTTGGTGCAAGTTTACCCAAGAGCGATGGTTCTCACTGCTTTTTGGGATGTTGTGTTTGTGACCGCTGGTAGGAGCCACTGGACCAGCCCTGGAGAATGTTTTAGCAGACTTGAGGGTTTTTTTTTTTTCCCCCCTCCCCTCTTTCCAGTAAAACAAATCCTGGTGTTGAGGCTTGTCCATTGCTTGTGGTCTGGCAAAGTTTTCCAAACAGTGCTACTTAAGTCTCCTGTTTCCAACTCAAGAACCAGTTAACTTCCTGCTGCTGGGGCTGGTTTTTGTGAGGAAACGGCCTGTCCTGTGTGCGTAGGGTTTTAGGAAAAGCCCTCTTCTCCCCCGGCAGCACATGGAAGGCTGTACCGAGCCCATTAGCTTGTCTGGCTGTCAAAGACCACCGGCACCGTGCGGTTGTACTGCGCCTCGGGGACTGACAGGGCTTGGAAGGGGTTTGGCTGTAACTCTCCTGTTAATCCATGCGGTGCTGGGATCTGCTGCGGTGCAGCAGGTAGCTCCTTCCAGTCGCTTGCTTTTGGGATTTCTCTCCCGGCCTCACGTGGCGGGTGTAGATTTTCATTTCAGACTGATCATGTTGAGGTGAGGGCAGCGTGCTGCTAGGTCTGTCCTGAACCATGCTGGGTTATTCTCTCTGTCCTGGTGTGGCTGCTGTTTCTGATTTAAGACTCCCTCTCTGGCAATAAGGAGGGGAGAAGAGATGCTGCCAGATGTGCACCCAGCCAGATGTGCACTCCGAGCTCTCCTGCGGTGAGCAGTGAAGTTTGCTTATGCAAAGCATCCTGCCCTCTGGTTAGAGCCGCAGCAATGGAGCAGCATCTGCTGCTAATCTCCTCTTTGTTCTTCCAAGAGGCCTTAAAGCAGAGATTGCACTTGCTGAGCTGCTGGGGACACGGGGGAATAGTCAGGGCTGAGGTCCAGGGTCCCTGCTAATCCCTGGCGATATGTGATCTAACAAGTGTGTGCAGAAGAGCTGAGCCCTCCTTGCCG
>NW_009259867.1:1595684-1616571 GCF_000687185.1 Egretta garzetta | reverse complement strand
CCCAGGTAGCTGCCTCTTGTCTTTTTTTTTTTCCTTTTATTTTCCTTTTTTTTTTTTCCAACACTTGTCCCAAAACGGGCCCGCTTTGCCAGGGGAGCGGGATGCGAGCACCTCACGAAGAGCTTTTGGTGCAAGTTTACCCAAGAGCGATGGTTCTCACTGCTTTTTGGGATGTTGTGTTTGTGACCGCTGGTAGGAGCCACTGGACCAGCCCTGGAGAATGTTTTAGCAGACTTGAGGGTTTTTTTTTTTTCCCCCCTCCCCTCTTTCCAGTAAAACAAATCCTGGTGTTGAGGCTTGTCCATTGCTTGTGGTCTGGCAAAGTTTTCCAAACAGTGCTACTTAAGTCTCCTGTTTCCAACTCAAGAACCAGTTAACTTCCTGCTGCTGGGGCTGGTTTTTGTGAGGAAACGGCCTGTCCTGTGTGCGTAGGGTTTTAGGAAAAGCCCTCTTCTCCCCCGGCAGCACATGGAAGGCTGTACCGAGCCCATTAGCTTGTCTGGCTGTCAAAGACCACCGGCACCGTGCGGTTGTACTGCGCCTCGGGGACTGACAGGGCTTGGAAGGGGTTTGGCTGTAACTCTCCTGTTAATCCATGCGGTGCTGGGATCTGCTGCGGTGCAGCAGGTAGCTCCTTCCAGTCGCTTGCTTTTGGGATTTCTCTCCCGGCCTCACGTGGCGGGTGTAGATTTTCATTTCAGACTGATCATGTTGAGGTGAGGGCAGCGTGCTGCTAGGTCTGTCCTGAACCATGCTGGGTTATTCTCTCTGTCCTGGTGTGGCTGCTGTTTCTGATTTAAGACTCCCTCTCTGGCAATAAGGAGGGGAGAAGAGATGCTGCCAGATGTGCACCCAGCCAGATGTGCACTCCGAGCTCTCCTGCGGTGAGCAGTGAAGTTTGCTTATGCAAAGCATCCTGCCCTCTGGTTAGAGCCGCAGCAATGGAGCAGCATCTGCTGCTAATCTCCTCTTTGTTCTTCCAAGAGGCCTTAAAGCAGAGATTGCACTTGCTGAGCTGCTGGGGACACGGGGGAATAGTCAGGGCTGAGGTCCAGGGTCCCTGCTAATCCCTGGCGATATGTGATCTAACAAGTGTGTGCAGAAGAGCTGAGCCCTCCTTGCCGTTTTTTTTAGGGAAAGAAATCTTACCTGGTAAAAGCTGTGTGTTCCAGCAGAGCTCTTGGTGCTTCTGCAAGTGCCCTGGGAAGGCTGATGTTCGCCCTTCTTGCTATGCCTAGAAACCATGCATGGAGGAGCTGCTCCAGGTCAGGGAGCACATCTGTATTCTAACAGAAATCTTCCCTAAAAACCTGGATGCACCACCCTTTGCTCAGCGGCTGAGCTGAAATGGTCTCGGTTAATGCAATACCATTTCTAGGCAGGGGAATGGACACTCCTTCCCGGTCCAGGGCATCATCAAAGCCACCGTGACACCTTTGGCTGGCCTGCTGGACCCTCTTCTGGGTGCTAACATCCCCCTTGCAGCAGGCAGCGGGGCACAGAGGGCAGCAGGTGGCTGTGTTAAGCAGATGCCATGCTGTAGCTGCAGCTTAGCTGCTCTGTTCTGCAGTCTGGTGGGGGACAGGGACAGCTGTGGATGATCCCTTCCACCCCATCCCCAATGTCTTATTTCAGGGAAAGAATTTGGTGTCTCCAAATGTGTGGCCCGGCGGGGAATTAGTGCACAGGGACAAGAAACCAGGCATGGTTACACGCTGACACAATCTTGTTATCCTGTAGTTATGTCTGTGCCTGCCCCAGAGGGGCAGCTAGCGAGTGGGAGGGGATGCTGGGGTGGGAAAGCCATGGCTGGAGACCCCTGCTTCTCTGTGTGTCTGTATAGGGTTGCACAAGCAGCCAAAAATGAGAAATGCCCTCTGGAAGTAGTGTGGTGGATGTGTGAGATAAAGCGTTGGTGCAGGTGGGGCCCTTGCTGCTGTCCTGCTCCGTCCCCAGGCTGCCTGGTGAGGGCATGTGCTGAAGGTAACCCTTTGCTGTCTGGGGTGAAGGGGGGGATGATGGGCTTGTCCCTTGCCTAGGGTTATGCTGGCAGCCTGGGTGCTGCTGACCACCTCCCAGGTGCAGGATTGAAGCTAGGTGCCAGCTTGACCTGGGCACAGCAAAGGCAGGACTTGAAGTGATGTTGATGTGCAGCTGTGAGCAGAGCTGAGTCCCTGTGGGTACCTGCTTGGGCGGTGGGGGGTGTCCATTAGCCCCAGTTACTGGAAAGCAGCTGGAAGAGGCTGGCTTTGGGGATGCCGTGGTGCTGCAGGCTCCTAAGCCTTGTCTGATATGAGACTTCTTGACGCTAGAGAGGAGGAAGCATGCCTGCAAAACTGAGCAGCACCTAGGTTTATCGTCACCCATCAGGATGCCTGGTGATGAAGGGTGCGTTTTAGGGTAGGAGTATGTCTGGGAGAGTGTTCCTGGCTGAGCCTGTACCAGAGGGGGAAGCATTGCCTTGAGATAAGCCTCAGCTGAGACCTCTTGAGAGGCACTGGCTGCTCTAAAAGTGAGCCTGCTTTTATGTTCCACCATCTCCTCTGCAGCTGGGCTGTCTGAAAACTAATTTGCACCATATTACAACCGGCTGATTGGGGTAGTTTGGAGCAGCCTGAGAAAGCGTTGCATTTCGGTTTCCTCCTCTCTCCGTTTTTCTTGTGCCTTACAAGCTTTGGGTGTGGGTATCTCCCCTTCCCCTCCCAAGCGTGGCTAGGGGGTGGTGGAAATGCCACAGTGGCATCTGGGAATTGTGTTGGGTCTTGCTCTGCTGGGCTTTGGAAGTGGCAGATGACAAGATTAGGTGGGCTGATGAACTTCAGTCCTGCCGTGCCCCGCTGCTAGCAGGACGGCAAACCAGCCTGTAGGAGCTTGCTGCTCTCCTGAGCTGCCTGGCTTGTGGCTCGGAGGTTGCAACCTCTCCAAGTGATAAATCAAACCCCCTCTATTTCTGGGTCTTCTGATTTATGGTCTGACTCGGGTTTGGTGCACCCCCTCCTTTTTTTTTTTTTTTTTATTTTCTTGCTGGTTTCTGCAGCTTGGAGTTTGCTCTGCTTTCCACCAGCAGCAGCGGGAGCCGAAGCAGCTCTGCCCCCTCTGCAAACACTTGTCAGGACAGTAGTAATGTTACAAGCGGCTCATGCTTACATAGTGTTTATATTGACAGATTGCAATGTTCTTCATAAATGTAACTGATCTGTACACTGCACGCAGGCAACAGGAACCCTTAAATGCTTGTGTGGGGGAGAGGGAGGGAGGGGAAGCATAGCTTGCCCTAATTTACCAACACATCGCTAGCGAGAGCAGGTTCCTTGCTGCTTGGTGGAGTTTTTTTGGTGTGGGAAGCGCAATGTATTTTTGTTCCCATTGGCAGGTGCAGAAGAGGTACCCCCCGCTATTCTTTAGGTGCTGCCGGGGCAGAAAGACGACATGCCCCGCAATTTGGGGTGTGATTCTGCTAAAATGACTTGGAAAAGATCTGAATACTGGGATGGAAAGGGTATTTGGGGGTTGGGACCACCCGATGGGGTGGGCTCTTAAGGGGGCTGGGAGTTTGCATGTGTTTCTGAGCTGTGTCACTACAAGTGTGTGGCATCAGCTTGAATGTCATCTCCAATAAAAGCAAGCCCGCTGGTGCTGGCAGGCTTTGCTGCCTGGTTTTTTCAGACTGCGGCATACGCTAAGGTGCTAAGGCAGCTGCCGGGTATCAAGAATTTCTGTACCTGTCACTTGATGGTAGTGTGGGGCCACGGGCTCACGTTCGCAGCTTTGGCCAAAGGCGTGTGAACTTCTCGGGAAGCTGTTGCCGTAGCCAGGCCACAGCGTGTTGGCTTTCCAGACGCGCCGGTCGTCTCTGGCATGTGTGAGATGGAGCAGCTGGTTCTCAGCACAACCCAAAAAAACAAAACCTGGACTCGGGTGGTGAGGGAGGAATGCGGCACGCAGGCAAACACAGCTGGAGAGTAAGGCGGCAGCTCCTGGGGCTGGGAGGGTGGCTTTGCCATCCCACCCTGTGGTGGTCTGCTTTTTCTAGATGGCGATGCTGCTTTTAAGGTGCTGGGTTGCTGGTTTTCCTTGGAATAGGAAGGGCGTGCCTGGCTGATTTGGGTTTTTTTTTTTCCCCTTGCTCCTTTTGAGCTGGGTGAATTGTCACGTAGAGAATGATCTCTCTGAGTCCTGACTGGCTTCTCTCCCAAAGTTGGCCTCTCTGGGTCAAATAAAAGCAACGTTTAAATTTATTCCTTTGCAAAAGGGAGCCCCATGCCCAGAAGAAGCATTTGCTTTGTAGATGCGTGAAGGCAGCATTGGAATTAATGAGGTGCCATAAGGGTGGTGACAAACCCAGGAGCATTTGGGAAAATAACTACGTGTGTGGTTAAGGTCCACCAGGCCTGCACCTTCAGTCCTGGGGACCCAGATCTGTCCCAGATTAGGTTGAGAGATACTTGAAAGCTTCTTCCTTCTGCAGTGGAAGGATGGAGCAAAACTTTAGTCAGACATCACAGAACAGCAGGGGTGGGAAGGGCCCTCCAGAGCTCACCCAGTGCCACCCCCTGCTCAAGCAGGCTCACCCAGAGCAGGGGGCACAGGACAGCGTCCAGGCGGGAGTTGAATGTCTCCAGAGAAGGAGACTCCACAGCCTCCCTGGGCAGCCTGGGCCAGGGCTTGGGCACCCTCCAAGTCAAGAAGTTCTTCCTCCTGTTCATCTGGAACCTCTTCTGCTTCAGTTTGTACCCATTGCCCCTTGTCCTGGTGCTGGGCACCACTGAGAAGAGTCTGGCTCTGTCCTTGTGACACCCACCCTTGAGATATTTGTAAGTGTTGATGAGATCCCCTCTCAGTCTTCTCTTCTTCAGGCTGAACAAGCCCAGCTCCCTCAGCCTTTCCTCGTAGGGGAGATGCTCCTGTCCCCCCATCATCTAGACATGGATTAGTATGTCATGGACTCATGTACTGGGTTGAGCATGTTGCTTGAGACTTGGGCACCACTGCCTCGTGCCTCAGTTTCCCTTACTTGGAAAGACATTGGGGCCATCTCTCTGAACTCAACTTGTTAATGGACACAGTAGCTGTATACAATGCTCAGAAAATACTGTGTTATATTGGCAGGGGCCACCAGTGCTACAGATGGCTCCCTAGGGGGAGAAGATGGCTCGTTAGGAGCATATTAAGTGATACTTGGCGAAGCAGGAGGAGGCCAGTGACTCTTTTAGTGTGACTGGTGATGCAGAACTGGAGACCAGGAATCTACAGGACTCTGGTCTCCTGGTGAAAAGGCCTGGTCAATGATTAACTTGCTTTCTGGGAGCTGCGAACAACAATAAAAAGGAGTCCAGCCCCACAACCCCAACACAAAAAGCCCATGAGTGTTTAATAATTAAAGGCCTTGTGCTTTATCACAGGGTAATGAGAATTGCCTTAAGGCTTATTCAGTGGTGGGTAATTGAATTAGGTTGTGGGATTGGGAAGGGGGAGGGTTAAGTGGAGGGTCTGGAAGACTGCACGGAGAAGCTGATGTGATGCTCCTTAGTCTGAATCTTTCTGACCAGACTGGGTTCTTCAGTCTCTGCTGCTTTCTTCATTTTTCTGTCTGCTTAATCCTTTGTGCTTGCAGACCTGGTGTAATTGCCTCCTGGAGAAGATGTTCATGTCCTAGGGTTGCTCCATTCCATTCCCTTCATTTAAGGAGATGCTGACTGTTTTTTATTCCTGGTGTTTTCTTTGGTGAAACATTGATATTTAAAGGCTCCTTGAGATTTTTTTTTTGGTGGAAAAGCCAAGCCAGAAGACGCTGGTGAACTAAGCTGTCCATGTTCTTGGAGGAGTCTCAGTAGCCAGAGGAGGTACTGAACCAGTGAGCATCTTCAGTGCTTCCACTGCATGAGCCAGTTTCTGATCTAGAGCTGCACAGGGGTGGTGGGACCTTGAAAGCTCAGCTTCGTAAGAGCTGAAGGCCAAACTTGCCTGCCCTGTCTCCCTCTTCTGTCTCTGCATAGCTGCTCTCTGAGAAGAGGGACTTAGGGTGGATAGGAATTTTGAAGCTTTTTTTGGAGACTGAGGAGATGCTGCATTGGAATATCCCCCTGGGGGAGACTGTTGTGAACCTGGTCTCCTAGATCAGGCCACCAGAGGTGTAAGACATTCTGCTGCCAGGAGCTCCGTATTGATCCTCTGTTCCAGTTACATGGAGCAACGTGGTGACTTCAAGGCTTGGGTTCTCTGGTCGCTTGGGTTCTGTAGAGTACAAATGGGACCATTCTTATCCTAATGCTGCCTGAGGCATTTGAGAGGAAGGAGCTTAATGCATTAAAACTGTCTTGATCTGCTGGATGTAAAGGCTCCCTCTGCCTAACCACGTAGCTACAGCTACCTCCTACCTGGAGAAAGCACTCTTGGGTGGGATGGCACTTGCTTAGCTCATACTAAAAGCCTATGTTAGACACAAACTTCTTTACCTCAAGTTCCCTGACTGTCCAGGTAGCAACCTGCCAGCTTCCCAGCGCTTCTCTGAGGGCGTGTGTTGAAGCAATCCAAGAAGTCTTGCGTACCTGGCTTTCCAGACTGCAAACATGCTGAGCCTCTGGCTCCCCTCCATAACGAAGCAGCTTTTCTCTGCAGCCAAAAAAATCTCTCTAGTGGCTTGTAGCATATTAATGCAAAGGGTTTCTCGATTGGAGCAGCCATCGAGCACAGGGCCTGTTGCTTGTGCTGCTAAATGCTGATGAGAGGCTCCTCCTCCTGCAGAATGTGGCTGTAGGTCCTGGACCAGCCCATGGTGTGGCTCCAGGTGGGACAGGGAGGATATAAGTTCCTGACTTACTGGAGCCAGCTCAGGTCAAGTTGAGCAGGAGCTAGAAATTATGATGCTGGATGGAAAGGGTTAAGCCTTTAGAAGCTGGTTTTGTGACATCTAGTTGCAAATTTTTCCTCTTCTGTTTTTTAGCTGTGCTTTTTAAGGTTCCCTCGGATCGTGGCTGTAAGTGCTAATGAATCTTATCTCTTGAGATACTGTCATAAAATACACTTATGAAGTTTATCAGCTCAGTAAGCTTTACATTTTATTGTAATGCGTGTTTGCACTGTGCTAAGTGGAACAGCGAGTATTTTGACTACATGGATAAACATAGCAGTTACGGGATTTGCTGTAGCTGAAAGAAAAATCTGACTTTTTTTTCCCTTAGCTGTTGTGGAGAACTCTTATTTCAAATGGATCAAGCAGCTCCTGCATGTGCTATGTGGTCTCCCAGTCGGCTTGTGACCTTAAATCATTCTTCTCTAAGGTGTGGGGAGTATTTTGTTAATTCAGTTGCTGAAGAATTTCTTTGGGGGGGGGGGGAAGGGGAAATGACAGGTTAAAAAAACTTGAACTCTTCCTTTGGAAAGAACACAGAGCAAAACAGCTCTTCTATACATCCACTGTAGAACATGCAAACTCAACAGTATCTGACATTAATGCTGAGTCTGTGCTGGCTTGGAAGGTAGCATGGAGCGTGCAGTTCATGTTGATGGGATGTCATGCCGTAAGGGAGTTGGCATGAATTTTATGAGCGGATTCATTTGGCCTAGCTCATTAAAATAGCATTAATTGGATAGCCAGATGCTTATGCAGTTTGGGGGGGGGGGGGGGGAAAACGAGCGCGCGCTTTTGCTGTGAGCTGGATGGACAAGTTTCACAATTGTAGCAAAAGTTTCCTTTCCTGGAAAAACTGTTCTGAGCCTTCCAGAGACTGAAGTAGCACAAATTGGCCATTTACTGTGCATAGTAGTGGGCAGCTTTTTTATGCTGTGGAGCAATGTGTGATTTCCCCAGATGTGAATGAAGCCCTGAGGTGTCCGTAGGAATATATGAGCTTTACTTAAAAACCTGTCAGATGGCTCTGTCTGGCTAAGGTGGTCCTGGGAGGAATGGGCAGAAGTTTAGCCAGAGCCTTGGTCTGCTGTTGAACTGCTCTGAAACCAAATTGTAGAGCAAAGTAGGGTCAAGCAATGGTTGCTTTCAGGACCTTCCTTTTAGAAGTAGTCAGCTGATGAGCAAAAGAATTGCACAGAATCACAGAATGGCAAGGGTTGGAAGGGACCTCCAGAGATCATCCAGTCCAACCCCCCTGCTCAAGCAGGCTCACCCAGAGCAGGGGGCACAGGACAGTGTCCAGGCGGGCTTTGAATATCTCCAGAGAAGGCGACTCCACATCCCCCTGGGCAGCCTGGGCCAGGGCTCGGGCACCCTCGAGTTAGCTTCCATCTGCTCCTGGTCTACTTAATCTTTTCTCCATTGTTAGAAATGGATTAAAAATTAGCAAAATTAAGTTTCCTTTGAGATACACAAGGTGTGTCTTGAGCCTGACCCCTGGGTGATGCCTTCATGTGTAACATACAGGTAGGTGTGACAGGCCGCCAAGATGAATTACTTTGCACAGAGCCAATGGCTTGACACTGGGTTTCCTGCATCTGTATCTTAAGCACCAATTAACTTGTTCCCAAAAGGAGCTGGTTATGATCTTGCCCTGAAAGCATCAACACTGCTCAATGAACATCTGCTGAGGTAGGCTCACCCATGTCTTCAAGAATACCTGTTATAACTTGCGATGACTGGAAGTTAGTAACCTTTAAATTCCACCTCCACAAAGTGCCTTATGTTCCCTGCTGCCGTCAATCAGCTGTATGTGGCAGCTTCCCCAGCTCTGCATGTGGGAGCATGTGGTATGGTGCTACAGCCTGGTGCTAGCTCACCCCTCTGCCAGCTTGGCTGGAGGGGCTGTTGGTGGGGGTCTGCAGGACCACCAAGCACTCACATTGCAGAGCTTGTGAGCTCTGGCATGCACAGCTGGGCAGGTTGCTCTCATGACTTGTTTGCTGTGGTCTGCATAGACTTCCCCACCCGATTGCTTAGAAGAAACTGCAGAGGCATTGCTATTCCTTAGTCATAGAACCATAGAATTGTTTAGGTTGGAAAAGACCTTTAAGATCATCAAGTCCTCATGATCTGCCTACAGCTAATTCCTAGCATAGGTCTTGCTGTGTGAACCCCTGCTGAGTTGGGTGCATTGACTATTATGGTGAGCTCAGACCTTTAAATATCCTCATTGTAATGTCTTCTCTGCAGGTTAATCATATTTTTTAAAGATGGGTGATCTCATGCTTGGTATGGCAACAAAACAAAGCCAGGGAAACCTTTTGGGGGCATAACTGCACTTCTGTTAGATGTAACTCAAGATTGTAGGTGAAGCTGGGTTTGCATGTGGCAGAGGACCTCTTGTGGGGCTTTCCAGCTCCATCTTCTAGGATTACTTTTAGTAAGCACCTTGCTCTCTGAAGTTACCAAGGTGAAGTGTTCAGTCTGCTGGATGTTGAGATAGCTTCAGGCCTAGCCAAGAAGCACTGAGCTTATAGGGGCTTCACTTTACCCTGGTGACCAATACAATGCCTCACTTGGAATCAGTGCTAAGACCTCTGGTAGTGACTGCTTGTAGGGTTTTTTGGTGGGAATCTACTCTCCTTGGCCTTAGCATTGAAACTCCTCACTCTGCCTGCAGGAAGGGTAGGTGTCTTACCTGCAGGAGGTCTGCCAGACCCTTTTCCAGATGGCTTGCTTCCCTCAAATCTTGCTTTGACTTCAGTGCCTCCTTATTTCCATGGAAAACCAGTCAGTCCTGCTTCAAGCTTCTTCTAAGGCAGTGCCTTTTCAGCGTTGCTGAGTGTAGGTGAGGGCATATCTGACAAAGCATTGCAAAATACTCAGGCAAGAGAAGAAAATGTGCTTCTACTTGAGTTTAGCCTAGGAAGGCCACTGTGTATTTTGGTATTTCTCAGCTTCTTGACATCCTACTGCTCTCTAGCCTCAAGCACAAGTATCCCAACCCCACCAGGTCTGAGGAGGCCTGGATAACTTCTTCAGTAGTCTCAAAGGAAACTTCTAGTGTCCCCCCCTTGGGTATAGGAGCATCTGTGCCCCACTGACCTGGGGCACATCACTGTGTGCCCCTGCCCCTTGCAGTGGTGCTGCTTGTAGAGCTGAGCTGCTCCACTGTATGGAACTGGCTCAAGTCTGGCTCAGGTGAGAGTTATGGTATGAATGAATGAGCTATGACATCAGAATGTCTGGGAGCAAAGTTCAGCTCAGGGTGGGATATTCTCCTGGGATCTGGGGCATCTAGGGGGACCAGGTACCCTGGAAACAGCTGAGTGTGATTGTGCTGAGGATGAGGTTAAACCTATTGAGCCAGCTCCATTGGTGTTGGCTTTGGGGACCTCTCCCAGAGCAATCGGTGACTTCAGTGGAGCTTGCCCAGCTCAGTGGTACCGAGGTCAGCTTGACTGCTCTGCTGCAAGCCCTGCTGTGCTACAGCTCTCCAGGGCTGCCCATCTCTTCTGACAAGAAACCCTATCCTGGAGCCCAAACCCCTCTGGGGACAGTTCACCAGAACTGATACTTCATTTAAAAGAACCGACTTGTTTTGCTTGATCTTGACAAAATTCTTTTCTAGCTCTAATACTCTTCCAATGTAAGGTGAGATCTTGAAATACCTGGCAAACTTATAGCATAGCTCTCTTTCTGCATCTCTGGGCCTCTCTGTAATCAAAGGTGAGGGGGGGTAGGGATGTTTTCAGCCCTTGCCAAAGATAAATCTCCTGCTGGGAGCTAGCAGGGAGCTATTTCCCAGTCTGTGGTTAGCAAGTTGATCTGACGGGCCAGAGGTGAAACAGCCACTTGAGCTGAATTACAGGGTCTAACCAAAGATCCAACACTTCCTTTGGCTCATTAGCACGGCTGTGTTGCATCCCTGGTGACTATTTCTATCTTCTGGCTTGTCCCACGTTGACTCCGGAAATCCAGAGGCTTAGCGTGAGTTTGAAGAGAGGACTGAAGCTGAAGAGCTGCTCTTGGGAATGCAAACTAGACTAAACGAGGCTTTCAGCAGTCCCTGTGGTCAGTGTTATACGGCTATTCTTTGTTTTGCCTGATTTGAAGCCATAATCTCCATGCTGGTTTTTGTAGCTGATGAAAATGTGTTTATAGGCAGAGAAGTGTCTCCGCAAGGTGCAGGACAGATGCTGGCCCAAAGAGATAGCATTTGGAGGGGAGTGGGACCAGGCGTAATCCTAGATTTGTCTTGGCTTGCAGAAGGATCAACAGCCATGTGGAAATAAATCTCACTTGAGGTAGTGGAGATGCCTTAAAACTGACTGCAGGTTCTCTGGGGGAGGTTGTGGTCCCAGTCTTCCCCAGTGCATGGACTGGGTTGCCTGTGGGCTGTCCCAGACACTGCCTTGTGGGAGGTACCAGGGTAAGAGGAGAGCATCCTCCCTCAGCCCTGCATCCCCTGAGGCACTTGCTTGGGCTGCTTGCAAGGCTCATGGAAAATCTGAGGGCTGGAGCTGGCACTGGGAGGGGGGAGGCGAGCTTGAAGGCTTGGCCTTTTCTGACTCATTGGAGTTTGGGACTGCACCAGGCTTGATGACCCTGTTACATGGTGACACTGGCTGTATTTTTTACCATGTCCCCTAGCAGCTGGCTGCCTCATGGTGAGGAGGTGGGTGGTGTCCCTGTCTGCTCCAGAGGTTGACTGAGTGTGTTATGAGCTGGTGAGCTCCTCTTGGGGATGTTGTGCTTCAGCTGCCATGGGACACATCAGCAGCATGGGGTCAGGGCAGTTGGGTAGCCTTGTTCCAACAGATGCTCTTGCTTGCTTGTGTGGGGCTGTTTACTCTGTTAGCAGAGCTCTTTGGAGCACTCCTTTCAAGCGCTTTCAATTGAATTGGCTCTAGAGATGCTGTCTGATGTCTCTGGATGTGTTCAGAGGCTGGGGTAAGTTTTACCTCATGGTTCCATGGGGGTGAATCCATCCACATGGCTTTTGGGGGCAATCCATTAACCTCAGGATACTTCAGCTTGTAAAATAGGGTTGTTTTCAGGGGGAGCAGGCTGTGAGCGGAGTCAGGGACTTGGTGTGCATCCCTTGGCTCTTCTCAGGACCCCCAAGGGCTGTTAGATTATAGACCAGGTCTGAAAGTGTCTTTTCTATGTGCCTGATAGAGCAGAGCCCTCTGATGGGATTGGAGTTGCTGCTCCTATTGCAGTAATACAGGGGGTTCAAATACAAATGTATGGGGGATCTACTGATGGCTTAGGAAGCTCCAAAATGCTAACAAGCAGGAAACCCCTAGCTTCAGGCTGCAAGGCCTGATTTCGAAGAATGCCAGCATGGCAGGTGTTGGAAGGGACCTCGGGAGCTCACCCAGTGCCACCCCCCTGCCCAAGCAGGCTCACCCAGAGCAGGGGGCACAGGACAGCATCCAGGTGGGGGTTGAATATTTCCAGAGAAGGAGACACCACAGCCCCCCTGGGCAGCCTGGGCCAGGGCTCGGGCACCCTCAAAGTCAAGAAGTTCTTCCTCCCATTCAACTGGAACCTCTTCTGCTTCAGTTTGTACCCATTGCCCCTTGTCCTGGCACTGGGCACCACTGAGAAGAGTCTGGCTCTGTTCTCATGACGTCCACCCTTCAGATACTGGTAAATGTTTGAGATCCCCTCTCAGCTTGTCTTCAGGCTAAAAAGGCACGTAGCTTCAAAACAAGCTGTGTAGTTCAGCCTTCGTTTTAAGGGTGCAGTGTTGCACCCGCTTATCCTTTCCCAGAGCCTTGCTGGGAGCTGCACGGCTGGATTTTCAGTGCAGCTGCTGCCCTTGCATAAAGCACTAGCCACGCATTGCTCTTGCTACTGTCAGCTGCCCGAGCGCCTCTGTTTGTGTATCTAAAACTTGAAGGCTGGAGAAGGAAGAAATCTGACCAGTGCAATGGAAACCTTCAATTCCCTGCGGTCCCAGGAGGAGAAGAGTAGCTTCGGGCTGGAGCAAGGAATGAACTTCATTTGTACGCTGCCTCGCCTCTCCAGGAGGAGCAGCCAGGAAAAATATCAACAGTTCCATTAAAAAGTCTGCTGGTTTGCTAAAGTAGTGGAATAAACATACCTGTAGGCATAACGGCCTGGACCGCACAGGAAACATTAACTAGAACGAACACACGCAGGCTTGCTCCTGCTCCCCCGGTATATCTACCAGATAAAAAACACTGCGCGTCCATGGTAATGTGTAAATCAAACAGCAGCTGGGGGGATTATTCTTAGCTGGGGAAGAACTGGCTTGGATCAAACAGAAGGGCTGGGTGCTTTCCTAGAAAGGCAAAACCTGTGCTGAGCCTGGTTGGTGCTGGGGGGGGACACACCTGCAGCAGAAACTGGGAAGGATGGGGTTTGGGGTAGTTGTTGGCCCTCCCTTTAGTTTCTGTTGCCCCTTCTTGGCTTCCCTCTCCCTGTCTCTGTGGGAAGTGTGTGTGACCGAACTGCGTTTGCTCTAACCAGTTAAAGAGTTGGTGTGGAAACCAGTGGGAAGTGGGTGACACCCTTGAAGCTTGCAGAAGAGTGGGGTGGATGTGACAGCACCAAATGGGGAAACCAACCACCCCCAGCCATTAGTGTATGGTGGAGGTGGTCCCTCCAGTCTTCCACTGGGCCCAAAATACATCTGCCATCTCTGGGACAGGGGGAGTGGAGACCTGTGAACTTGCATCACATATTTCAGTGAGGGGATGTGAGCTTCAAGCATGGCTTGAATGAGAGATGCTGCCAGCACTTCTTGGACCAGTAACCTGGTCCCGGAGCTGCCCATAAAAACAGCTTCCCCCTTGGCCATACCCAGCGTATATGATATGTACAGAAAATACATGTGGAAAATGCCTTTGGTTGCAACCAGATGGCACCTGTCAAGCACAAGTAGACATTTCTATTAGTGTTCTTGGGTGAGTGTCTTGGACCACTCCCAGCCTCTGGATAGAAAAATAGCCCAGCCGTAGCTGTCCTCCCAGCGGCAGATTGATGTGGTTATTGCATGCGAGAGACAGTCCCTGCACTCCCAGGCCTCCTCGGCTTAGCATAACTAATCTGAACTGACTTTTGAAGTGGATTAGTTCAATTACTCTTAACTAGCCCTGGTGGAAACGCTCCCCTTGGGGATTAAAGAGCCCTAATTCGCTTCAGCGTACTTGATTTCGATGCAAATCGGGCTAAACTGAATTAAGGGTACTTTAGAGCCTTGTGTGGAGGCACTCATTCAAAATTGATGTGGTTTAACCACCCCGCTTTGCATTCCGGTGCTCAGTTCATTCCAGTCAGCCTCGCCGAAGTGTCCCCTTACAGATGACTAATGGAGGTCAGATATAAAGCTGCAAACACATTACCTAGGCTAATGTGGGAAGAGCTC
This sequence comes from Egretta garzetta, assembly GCF_000687185.1. Classification (NCBI taxonomy): domain Eukaryota; kingdom Metazoa; phylum Chordata; class Aves; order Pelecaniformes; family Ardeidae; genus Egretta; species Egretta garzetta. The sequence continues at coordinate 1,602,316 of NW_009259867.1, read as the reverse complement.
CTGCATCTGCTGATTCAGTGCTTAAACTTGCCCAGCCGGGGTGTTTTAGAGGTGTTTGCTCTCTGTTGGTTGTTTTCAATTTTTTTCGTTTCCACTTCTTGCTTGCTTTTTTTTTTTTTAATTCTTCAAACCAAACTCTTTGCTTTTTCACTTAAAAATGCAGGGCAGTGAGTCACCCCCTGGTTGTGCTCTGCTGTCCTTAACTCACTGGATAAACTGGGAGTATTTCACCAACAGGGTGCTCATCCTCTTACTCGGCGATTTCACTCGCTGCTTGAAGACGAGCTGGGGTTGTGCAAGGACGTGGCCTCTGTTTCCCTGAAGCTTGAGTGAAAAATAGTCCTTACAGCTTGCCCTGGGCAAGTGGGCAGGATAATTCATGCTTTGGAGAGAGCTGGGCAGGACAGGGGTCGTCTTCTCTGTGTCTTGAGGAGAGGGGAATCCTGCCAGCGCTAAGCGAGGGGAAGATCCACGAGCAGGGGGGGAATTGTCACAATGTAATTTTTTTTTTCCTTCATACTCGCCCTAAACATTCTGGCTCCCCTTTCCAAAGGGGAGAGGAGGTAGCGCTGATCCCTCTGCAGATGAAGCCCTCCATCCCCTTGCCTGCATCCCTGCAGTCCATTAACCATTTTAATACCATCCTGACCCCCTTGGGCTTCACCTGAGACCCCTGTTTTGCTGCTCTGGGCTTAAATTTAATCTCCGCTGAGCGGTTGCCAGCAGATTGGGGAGGGGATGGCTCTTTGGTACAGCTTTACCATCTTTCACAGGGGCGGTGGCTGAGGAAAGGAAGGGTTAAACCCAAGGACCGAAATGAGTGCCAACATTGTTCTTGGTGCTGCTTCTTCAGCCTGCCGGAGTGAAGGTTTATTTTGCTAATAGCCCTCTAACCTCGCTCTCCCTGCCTTGCGTCCTCCCCTGCTTATGATACTTCAGCTCCTTTATGGAGTTTAGCATCACTTAAGAAACAGGTGAGCACAGTTTGGGTGGTCACAGAGCAGCTGGCAGCTATATGAGGGTGGTTTTTTTTTTTTTGGTGGGGGGCAGACACACAAACTTTCACTTTCTTTAGCTTGGGTTTTTCACAGCGCTGGTGAGAAGTCCCCTGCAGGCTGTGGAGAAGGGAACAGGCTCTGCACACAAATGGGATGTGGATGCTCCTGCCCTAGGGCTGTGAGACCACTCTGTGCTTCGATGCTGCAGCTCTTTAAGTCCCTCAAAGGACCCACTGTGCCGCTCCACAAAGCCAGAAAGTCTCCCTTTCGGCCATGGCAGAGGAGAGGCGTGCCCAAATCTGCCAGGGGTCCCTTTCCAAGCAGACGTTTGGAGATGTTCAGGGTCTGTTGGGTTTTATTTTGGGAAGCAGAGGTGGAAGGACACAGCAGCCCACCACAGCTGGATTCTAAAATGTGTCTGGCAAGGTCCCTTTTTGCAAGTGTCTGAACAATTGCTGGTAGGCACTTTCCCACACCAACCTCTCAAATGCTCCATGAAAGATGCTCTGCTGTGAGCCTGGCTGCTTTCATCAGTGCTTTGCTTCCTAGCAATAAAGGTTTTCCTCTAAAAGGTGACAGAAACTTCTCTGGCTAAGCCATAAGCCATTTTCATCTCATTTTTCTTACCACCAAGGAACTTCTCCTTCCCTCTCTGTAGCAGCTTGTGCATGGCTGAAGAGCATCACCGTGTTGCTCTTTAGTCCCTGGCCACCTTCAGGCTTGGTTATGAGGTGGGCACAACCAATGACAACACGGGTGTTTGCTGATGTAGTTATGCATTAAATTTGGTTTCTCTGGTTAAGTTTCCTGGAGCAGTAATGTAAATCAGTGGCTAGGTCCTGGGAGGTTTTTTTTTCCTCTTATTCTTGCTCAAAAACCCTCAAAAAGGAATACTCAGAGTATTCTCTGCCAGTACGGGGGAAAAAAACCCAGTCCTATAAATTTATTGTATTGTTAGGTTTTTAATTACCTGAGCCAAAACTGTTGTCTTGCTAGGTTTTGGTGGCAAACCCTGATGAGTTTAGCACCATGAGGTGTTGGTGTTTCCTCCTTTAAGTCATGAGGCCATGAACCTCATATTTAGCATCTAGATTAGATTCTCTGGGGGATATTGCTCTGGGCAATCCTGAAAAGAATGAGTACTGAGCACACACCACTACTTGTGCAAGCAGCAAACTTGTAACTTCACTCCTGAGAAAACACCGAGGTCTTACTGAAAGATGTTTCACCTAAGTGTAAATTTTGACTTGGGGATGATTCTTTCAACCTCATGATCTACGAAGAGGTGCTGTAAAGCATCCTGCCAAACTGTGCCATCTGCAAATCTCCTTCTCTCCTAGGGATGCCTGGACAAGCCTGGGAGACCTTTCCAGGATAGCTATTTGAAGGCCTCTCTGAGGTCATGCTTGTGTTGAAGTAGGCTTTTAGTAGAAGACCACAAATAGGGTTGCCTGTGCTGGGAGAAAAGGTACCCCAATAGAGAAGAGAGGCCAGCTCCCCTGAGGAATTTCCATCCCTCTGTGCAGCAAGTTGGAGGTGAGGATCTGCTTTAGCTAATTAGTCTCGTGCCTCTATCTTGGGGGTGTCATCCTTACTCAAAGCTTGTGGCCAGAAGACCTCAGACTTCAGTGATTGAAAGCATCTGGTATTTGATTGAGCTTGTGACAGTCACCCAAAGGAGGGAGGATAACGAGCTGCCTTTGTGAAGTGGGAATTGCTCACATCAAAAGCTGTGGCTTTCCAAGCCTTGGGGCTTCCCAGGGTGCTGGACGGGGATCTCCAGGGCTGCTCTTGTCAGGAGTGCTGGAAACCTAAATGCAAGACCTGCACAGACCTGTGAGTTGTGTTTTGGACCCAAATGAAATTATTCTGCTTGAGATGGGATTTCTTCCATTGTGTGTGGCTAAGACCATTGGGCAGAATGGTAAAGGACCTGCTGGCATTTCCCTTAAAATGGGTTTTCTGTAGGTGGAAGAAATCCGGCAACATCTGAACTGAATTCTCCCCCCGTGAGCTTGCAGTCTGAGGGATGCTGGCCTGCAGGGCTCATGGGGGGGGGGGGGCTCTGGGCTTTCCTTGCTTTGTTTTCAGGCTGTGTAAATTGACCCCTTCTTTCTTCTACTGCAGCTTGACTTGTCCATAGGCTTGGAAAATATCTGCCTGACTTCCATCTACAAAAATGAACCAAGCAGTGTCAAAATTGGGAGTAATGAGTCACCAGTATAAAGTGAGATATTGGTGTAAGGGTTTTACGGGGGTTATTTTTTGTGGTTTAAGGTTGGTAAGTACGAACCTCAGAAGCTGAATTCTTGCTGTAATCAAGTGAATACAAGGAGGAGGGCTGGGCAGAGGAGCTGAACAGAACTAAATCTGGAGTAGTATCTAGGCTGCTACAAAGTCCTGTCCTGTGGCTACAAAGCCTGGCCAAAGGATACCCAAAGGACAGATTTCTTTGCAGACTAAGCTCTTGTCTAATTAGGTGATGAGGCCAACATCTTTGGTACTTAGAAATGTAACTTTAACAAATGATGGTGTTCTCTTAAAATCACTGAAAACTCTAAAAGTCATTGAAAATCTCTGCTGTGGGATTTTTATACATCCTGCTTAATGAGTTCAGACTGGGACTAGTTCTTGATCTCTTGCTGCCCTGTTTTCAGCAGCCTCTGGACACCCTGTGGGCCGTTGCATTTAGATGCCAGTATAATTTGGTAAGGATTTGTCCTTTTTAATGGTTTCTTTCCCACCTCACTTTTTAAAGCTGCTCTAATTCCATATTGCCCTAATTGTGATATGCAAATTTTAAAAGGAAAATCACAGCCAATGTATTTTAAGATTCTTACGGGCAAGCAGCCCCCTGCTTAACATGATACATTTGGACGGCTTTTCTCACTGAGGAAAAATAAAAAGCCTTCCAAATCAAGAAAATTATGTAAGCAAATCCGATGAGTGTGCTCTAAAATTAAACCTGCCTCACAAGCTCTGGGGCCTTCAGTGTGAAACCAATGAAGACTATTTTGGGGAGACTGTAAAGGCATGTCTGGGGGGTGTCCAGTGGTGTCCTGAAATCCTCTTGCTCCGTTGATCGCCCTCTGCAACTGCCTGAAAGGGGGGTGTAGTGAGGTGGGGGTTGGTAACGAGTGATAAGACAAGGGGAAATTCCTCAAATCGGGCAGGTTTAGGTTGGACATTAGGAAAAATTCCTTCCCCAAAAGGGTTGTCAAGCACTGGAAGGGGCTGCCCAGGGAAGGGGTTGAGTCCCTATCCCTGGAGGGATTTAGAAGCCAGGCAGATGAGGCCCTGAGGGATAGGGTTTAGTGGTGGGATGGCAGGGGTAGGGGAACAGTTGGGCTGGATGATCTTAAAGGGCTTTCCCAACCTAAATGATTCTATGATCAACTCGCCCATTTGAAATGGCCAAAGGTGTAGGAATATTAAACTGTCAGGGACAGTCTTTGTGAAAGGACCAGCTCCCCAAGATCCTAAATGAGCCACGAGAGAGGCATCTAGCCTGGGAACTTCACAGAAACACTGAATAACTTGTTTCCTACCCTCATGCAACTCCTGCCATGCGGCATCCTACTCAAAGGCGTGACTCTGTAGGACAGTTATAACTTGGTGTGGCTTTGCTGTGGTGGAGCAAAGTGATGGATCATCATATGTGACCAAAGACATCTGGTGTGAGCTTCGTAAGCCTGGGGTTTGCAAGCTGTTGTGTGCACTCTGCAAATGATAGTTATTCTAGGATGGAAGTGGTAAACTGAGTTGCAAAGGCTGTTACGTGTCGTCTTGCTGTATACCCCTGTCCTTGGTCCGTGTGCATTGTGAGGACCCATCTTGTCTTGCTGCTGTGTCTTCATTCTCCTGTTTTGTTACCTAAACTCTTCTCCACTTTGCAGTCACATAAAGTGTGCTTTTCTGCAGTACGTGGCCAAAGCTGCTTTGGAGACCTCTGTTCCCATGCTGTGCGCTGTGTTTGGAGAGGGTCAGTAGTATTGTCCAGGAATTTGAGTGTGTCCATGAGATTTCCCCATGGGGACTCTGGTGTCAACCTCCCTTCCAGTTTGGGGTGGGAGAAGGAAGACCCTCATCTTGGCATGCAGCTGCTAGCGCAGTGTCTCCAGCTACAGTGGGATTTAATTGACCTCCTCCTTAGCATTTGTGCTGAGACTGCTTTGGGCTGTTGATAGGCTGGGGTCGCTTAAGGGGTTCGTGGCATGTCTCCTGGCTGAAGCCAGATATAAACACCTGGAAATTCTTAGCAGGGAGCACCTCTCACTTTATGTTCTTAGTTATGCCCGATCTGTCAACTCAGCTGCACACGTTATTTCCATCTAGGGATAAATCTCCCCTAGTTTTGTTTTACTCTGTCATGGTTTAACCCCAGCCAGCAACTCGGACCTGCCCCCAGCCACTCACTTCCCCCCCCCCCCCCCGGTGGGATGGGGGGGAGAATGGGAAGAGTAAAAGTGAGAACTCATGGGTGGAGATAACAACAGCTTAAGAGATAAAGCAAAAGCCACTCGTGCAAGCAAAGCAAAACAAAACAAGGGATTAGTTCCCTCCTTCCCCTGGCCAGGTGGGTGCTCAGCCATCCCCAGGAAAGCAGGGCTCCATCGTGCATAACAGTGACTTGGGAAGACAAACACCATCACTCCAAATGTGCCCCCCTTCCTTCTTCCCCCAGCTTTATATACCGAGCATGATGTCATATCGTCTGGAATAGCCCTTGGGCCAGTTGGGGTCAGCTGTCCTGGCTGTGCCCCATCCCAGCTTCTTGTGCCCCTGGCGGAGCTGGGGAAGCTGAAAAGTTCTTGACTGGTGTGAGCACAACTTAACTCACTGATGGTTTAGCTGGTGCTATCAACATTATTCTCATACTAAATCCAAAACACAGCACTATGCTATCTCCTAGGAAGAAAATGAACTCTCTCCCATCTGAAACTAGGACAGTATCCACCCCTCATTCTGTACCATGTATGTCATGCTGAGGTCCTACACTATCCAATACATCCTCATTAACCACCGCCCCCCTTCCCATCCTTTGATATAATAGAGAGATACCATTCCCTTGGTCTATGGATCACCCTTGTAAAATGTCCAGAAATGCCCACAAAATGTCAACTGAGTTCATTTAGCTGATGACTTTGGGCTCCCTCTGTTATGGTGGTCACTCAGGACAGGAGAGGTGGTGTGTTGTGTGGAGTTACTGGGCACCAAAGCCAGCTCAGGTAAGGTCACTGGTGCAAGTGCACTGCTTCTTGTAAGGCATGTCCTCCAGTGCTTCAGGTGGTTCCTTAGTGCTATAGTAATTCCTATAACATGCAGCTCAAATCCTGGGTTACAACAATTTAAAAGTAGTTCTGTTACAATCCCCACCCCTGGTCCCTTTGGACCAGACCATAGGGTTTTACATTGCAATGAACTCTTCCTCTTGCCCTGGCTTGGACTTATCCACAGACTTCAGTCCCTTAAGGCTGTACCTGCTCCAAGTGGAGCCTTATCTATGAACCACTGTCTCTCCAGGGGTGTACCTGCTGTGGCATGGACTTATCCGCAGCCACTTTGAGGTGCATCTGTTACAGTGTGGCCTTCTCCATGGGCCACAATGCCTTCAGAGATATACCCACTTTGATG
>NW_009259867.1:1588995-1594334 GCF_000687185.1 Egretta garzetta | reverse complement strand
GTCTGGAATAGCCCTTGGGCCAGTTGGGGTCAGCTGTCCTGGCTGTGCCCCATCCCAGCTTCTTGTGCCCCTGGCGGAGCTGGGGAAGCTGAAAAGTTCTTGACTGGTGTGAGCACAACTTAACTCACTGATGGTTTAGCTGGTGCTATCAACATTATTCTCATACTAAATCCAAAACACAGCACTATGCTATCTCCTAGGAAGAAAATGAACTCTCTCCCATCTGAAACTAGGACAGTATCCACCCCTCATTCTGTACCATGTATGTCATGCTGAGGTCCTACACTATCCAATACATCCTCATTAACCACTGCCCCCCTTCCCATCCTTTGATATAATAGAGAGATACCATTCCCTTGGTCTATGGATCACCCTTGTAAAATGTCCAGAAATGCCCACAAAATGTCAACTGAGTTCATTTAGCTGATGACTTTGGGCTCCCTCTGTTATGGTGGTCACTCAGGACAGGAGAGGTGGTGTGTTGTGTGGAGTTACTGGGCACCAAAGCCAGCTCAGGTAAGGTCACTGGTGCAAGTGCACTGCTTCTTGTAAGGCATGTCCTCCAGTGCTTCAGGTGGTTCCTTAGTGCTATAGTAATTCCTATAACATGCAGCTCAAATCCTGGGTTACAACAATTTAAAAGTAGTTCTGTTACAATCCCCACCCCTGGTCCCTTTGGACCAGACCATAGGGTTTTACATTGCAATGAACTCTTCCTCTTGCCCTGGCTTGGACTTATCCACAGACTTCAGTCCCTTAAGGCTGTACCTGCTCCAAGTGGAGCCTTATCTATGAACCACTGTCTCTCCAGGGGTGTACCTGCTGTGGCATGGACTTATCCGCAGCCACTTTGAGGTGCATCTGTTACAGTGTGGCCTTCTCCATGGGCCACAATGCCTTCAGAGATATACCCACTTTGATGGAGACTTCTCCACGGTCACAGATGCTTCGGGGTTTACTGCTCCCACATGGACTTGCTCACACGTTGCGGTCCCTTCGACTTGAGTTCATGCCGGAGTTCCAGCCTGTCCAATACAGTAGCATAGAAACAGCAGGGATGCCCTGGCCATCGGCCAGCCCAGGCCCCTCGCCATGGCTGTTATCAAAATGCTCCCAGGCACAGCAGAGTGAGATAAGCCCTACAGCAGCACAGCAAGGGGCAAAAGCAAAAAGCAGCCACTAACGAGCACTGGAGTCTTAATGCAAGGCAAGCAAGCCCCATGGCAAGCAGAGGAGCCTGCCAATTAATAGCTAAACAGCGATATTGGATATAAATTCCATCCAGCACATTCCAGTCAAACCTGTCATTATCTCAAACCCTTCAAGCCCCATGTTGGGTGATAAAAAGGACTGTTGTGGTTTAACCCTGGCTGATAACTAAGCCCCACCCAGCCCCTCACTCGCTCCCCCCACAATGGGATGGGGGAGAGAATCAGAAGAGTAAAAATGAGAAAACTCATGGGTTGAGTTAAACACAGTTTAATAGGTAAAGCAAAAACCATGCATGCAAGCAAAGCAAAGAATTCATTCCCTTCTTCCCACGGGCAGGCGGGTGCTCAGCCATCCCTAGGAAAGCAGGGCTCCATCACATGTAATGGTTTACTTGGGAAGACAAACGCCATCGCTCCAAATGTGCCCTCCTTCCTTCTTCCCCCGGTTTCTCTACTGAGCATGATGTCATATGGTCTGGAATAGCCCTTGGGCCAGTTGGGGTCAGCTGTCCTGGCTGTGCCCCCTCCCAGCTTCTTGTGCCCCTGGCGGAGCTGGGGAAGCTGAAGAGTCTTTGACTGATGTGAGCACTATGTAGCAACAACTAAACCATCAGTGTGTTATCAACATTCTTCTCATCCTAAATCCAAAATGTAGCCCCATGCTAGCTACTATGAAGAAAATTGTCCCAGTGGAAGCCCCGTAGCCCCATGCTAGCTACTATGAAGAAAATTATCCCAGTGGAAGCCTGGACAACTCTTATTTGCAGACTGACGACAGGTTTCTAGCAAACATACAAAGCGTTTGTTAGTGTTGCTATCCTTTCCCTTTGCCTGAGTCCTTCTCTTTCTTTCTTGGCCCTTGGTCCTCCTGAGCTCTTGCAGCCAGGAGACACTGAAATCACAAATGTGCAAAATACAAGAAGGATAAACATCTTAATCTCATGGATACTTCAATCTAAATGTTTTCCGAGGCCCTCCTTCAAGTGGGATTAGCCGGTAACAGTGTCTCTGAAAGGTCGTAGCCTTGGTTTGACTTGCGCCGCTGCTCAAGATGCTAAACGTGTGTGAAAGCTTCAGCAAAAGGCCTGAGATGCCATCACTGTTCTCTAAGGCTCCAGGGAGCATCTGTGTGTCCTCTTGGGCTTTGGACATTCATCTTGGAGCTCTGCCTGCCCGTATTAGCCATTGTGATAGCGTTGCCTAGAGCGCCCAAATGTGACATGTATCAACTGGCATTTTGGCTGCACTAAGTGTAAGATTTTTCCAGTGTAGGTTTATATCTGTGGTTTTTTTTTTTTTTTTCTCTCAAGTGTGTGTGTATTACTGTTATGATTTATTTTCAGGCTGTAACTTTGGTTTTATCACTTGAAATACTTTGGAAACTTGGAGGGCTTTTTTAATTAGTTGTAAGCCCTCTTTGACTTGGAGGAAAATTCCAGTGTGAAGAATGCTTTTGATTCACAAAGAAATTATGTTTTAGAGCTCCAGTAGAAAGGTTTCCTCTCATCTTTGCGTTATTTGGGCCTAACTTTCCTCCCTGAAGCTGCCATTTGCTTTGATAAAGTTGACTTTGCTTCTTGACAGCTCCAGAATGGATCAGAGTTTGTTATTGAAATGTCAAGACTATCAACACAGATATCCTTCCGCAGAAAGCTGGGTGGGAAATCATGAGCATGGGAAACTAGTCTCAAGTACTTAAACGCTTTGACAAGGGGTGGAAGAAATGAACTGGTATAAGCTTATACAAATAGTGGTTTTGATGATAAGTACTAGCAATAGTTGTGTGCCAGGAGGGGTTATTCTTGCTGCCTTCTGTCCCGAAACCTGTTAGTCCGCCTGTAACAACAACAAAAAGGTGAATGGCTCCCGGTTGTTCCTTTGCTATAAAATGTCTTTCCCTGAATTTGTTTTCAGTATCACTTATTGCTCCAGCTGCATATGCAAGTTATATGCTGTTGGGGCACTTTCAGCCACTGCTATTTTGGGGCTGGAGAGGGGTAAACTAGAGGGATTCCTTTCTCCACCACCGAGAAAACAAAAGTCACTCTGGAGATGGTGGTGAAAGCTGGAGAAGCAAGTGAGATCCTGCCACTCTTGTTCCTGTGGTTCTGCCTGCAGAATTGCAAACGTTACCCCCGCTCACGGGGAATCAAGGAAGTGAGGTGTGAGACTTGTGGGTTAGTGTCCCTTGGGGATGCGGGTCGCAGGATGCTGGATGCCTCCGTAACCTCAGGGAGGGCTGGAGGGAGCCGGGGAGGTCGGTGGAAGGCTTGGCAGAAGGCACACGCTCTTGCAGGGATGAGAGACCAAGGCTGGGGGTGGGACGGTTTTCTTGACACGGGGCCAACTGGAAAATCTCAAGTGCAGATGAAGAAAGGGGAAGGGGAATGTGATACTGTCTACCAGGGAAGGACGTAAAACCTAAGAGAACGACGTAGCCAAGTTTTGTCGCAGTGCTATAGGGTTTCAGCTGCTGCTTCGGCAATGCTGTTTTGCAGCAATTTGCTTAAAGCACTGGGAATTCTAGTTCAGGTTTGTAGAACAGGCCAAGGAGATATCTCATCTTGGCTTATGTATCTGTTTAAACTTAAAACTTCCTTGAATCTCCTAATTATTTCCCTTTAACTCGCATTCATACCCCTCCTTTCAAGTATGCTTTGCCACAGGAATCAAGGGAATAACTTAACTCGTGCTAAATTGGAGTGCAAGTGGGGTACAGTTGGTGATTCAGCCAGCTTTTAAGCTCTTTTGCCCTGACTTTCCTCTTCTGCACGTTATGCAGCGTTGAGTGGACAGCTCTGGTCCTGCTCCTCACGTATGGTGAGAAAACCTGCTGGTTATCCATAGGCAAGTTGGTTCTTTTCTTGGAAACATAGGCCTGTACTCTTGCTCCTGTACCACTCTTTATAGTTTTTGAGTTTTCATGGTATAGCTGAGCTCCTTTGTGACACTCGGAAATGAAGTTAGATCTGATTATTTTTTTTTTTTTTTTTAGCCTGTTGGCTCTAATTTTGATAGGTTCCATGAGGTTGTGCCCTGTATCATCCTTCTGTTCTCATTGGAGATCCAGGGGAGCAGGATATTAGGGGAGATTGCTGCTGCACAGATCTCAGAAAATTGTTTTTTTTTTTTTTTTTTTAAAGCCTGTTGGCTCTAATTCTGATAGGTTCCATGTAGTTGTGCCCTGTATCATCCTGGGGATGATGACTCAGTCTCCAGACCCACTGAAAGAGGTGGGATGTGGGAATTGTAAAGCAAGCCCACATACATTTTGAAGACAGATGGAAACTTCATTTCAGACTGGAGCTGCTCTGCTTGTGAGTAGCACTAATGAGCATCTGTTGATGGAGTAGGCCAGGGAGAGGGTTCTCAGTGTTCTTCATTACTGATCACGTTAGGATATGAAGGGCTAAACTGAAAAGGAAGATACAGGTTGTTACAGAATATGCCCAATGTGCTTTTTAATGTTTCTTTTCCTGTTTGTAGTATTTCCATGTCAGACAAACTCCACCTGCAATAAAGTATTATCACAAATAGATTTATTATCTGATTGTTTATACATGTCACAGGATTTCCCTGATGTATATACCCCCCAGGTCTAGGCTGGAGTCCCTGGAATTTGCTCATACCTTGTAGTGCTGAACACAGTTTCTGGCAAACGCATGTGAAAACTGAGTATAGCTGCTGAAGTGGCTTCATCCCTGGAAACATTCAAGGCCAGGTTGGATGGGGCTCTGAGCAACCTGATTTAGTTAGCAGTGTCCCTGCTCCCTGCAGGGGGGTTGGACTAGATGACCTCTAGGGGTCCCTTCCAACCCAAAACATTCTATGATTCTAAGTGCGTCTGCAAGTGAATCCAGAAGCAGAGGGATAGAATCATAGAATCACTTTGGTTGGAAAAGACCTTGGAGATCATCGAGTCCAACCTTTAACCTAACCCTGCCATCCCACCACTAACCCCTGTCCCTCAGCACCTCATCTGTCCTTCTTTTAAATACCTCCAGGGATGAGGACTCCACCACCTCCCTGGGCAGCCCATTCCAGAGCCTGACAACCCTTTTGGGGAAGAAGTTTTTCCTAATGTCTAGCCTAAACCTGCCCTGGCACAGCTTCAAACCATTCCCCCTC
>NW_009259867.1:1576024-1588760 GCF_000687185.1 Egretta garzetta | reverse complement strand
TTCCCCAAGCCTGTAGCGCTGCATGGGGTTGTTGTGACCCAAGTGCAGGACCCGGCACTTGGCCTTGTTGAACCTCATGCAGTTGGCCTGGGCCCATCGATCCAGCCTGTCCAGGTCTCTCTGCAGAGCCCTCCTCCCCTCAAGCAGATCAACACTACCACCCAGTTTGGTGTCATCTGCAAATTTACTGAGGGCACACTCAATCCCCTCATCCAGGTCATTGATAAAGATATTAAACAAGACTGGCCCTAGAACTGAGCCCTGGGGGACACCACTTGTGACCGGCCGCCAACTGGATTTAGCTCCATTCACCACAACTCTTTGGGTGCTGGATTTTAATGCCAGCACCCAAAGTGTCTGGGGATACCTTTTAATACATAATTACTGCTACTGTAAGGCTTCGCAGTTTAATTTGGGAAACTTCAGAGGTGAGCTGTGTAAGTAACCTAAATCGTCTCCTTTGTGCATGCACACTGCAATGGAATTTTGTTTCGTGATTGCATGCAAGTTTTGTTCTGCAAAATCCTTGACTATTTCAGTGAATGGGCAATTACTAAATATTTCTTTTTACCATTTCATTAACCACGTGGCCCCAAGTCTTATTTGGAACACATTATCCAGGTTCTGTACTCGATGGAAAATACATTTGGTTCCTCATGGGTGTTTTTAAGATGCTGTCCAAGACACAGCTCAAAGAGAAGGCTACCAAGAGTCCTCTTAGGTGCAGCATCCCTTCTGATGCTGAAAGTCAGCTTTCTTTTCATTACTTCTGAGTACTTACAATTATTATAGGTCACCCCGTGTTTAGTTGTCATCCCTAGGGAAACCCAAAGACTCAGTACCTGGAAAACGAGGCGTGCTAATGACTTGTGAACAACTGGAAAAGCTGTTTTTCACTTTCTATCGTGGCCCTGCTAGAATGGGTTTTCATTCTCCAACATGATACTCATAAGATCACAGTTTGCTCTTCCTGTGGTCCCTGCCTCCTTTCCATCTAGTTGTCCTGAGGGAATGAAGACAAGATGGGAATTTGGAAAATAATCTCATGCAGTGCTCCTTTGCAGAATGTGGTCACGTAAACTTTTCAGATAGACTTGATTTCCTAATGCATGCACATAATTATGTTGATGCTTCCTGGCCCTTGAGTGGCTGATTTGCAAGTCATTTGTATATGACAATTTTGTTCCTTATACTTTTTCTGCTTCTAGTTCTCAGAGGAGTTCACAAAGAATAATTTAGGTGCAAAACTTTCAAATCTCTTCTTCGGCTCTGTTTCACCTGCGGACTCTAAAGCATTCTGGATTCTAGAGGAGCTTAGGGATATAGATCATCCATAACTATTTCAAATGAGATGGCAGCTAAATGCCTTTGTGAATCTGGGAAAAACTGATCATCCAGCCCTGGAGTGGAAGACAGATCATGTATTTTCAGACTGCATAAACAATTTGTTCTGTAAGACAGAGTATCAACTGGGGTCGTTCTTGTGGAGTTGAGTGCAGAAAGTGTGCTGGTTGGTTTTTGTTCTTCCCTGTTGGTTTTTCCCAACTGTATATATTAATGGGACACCTCTAAGTTGGCCCTTCTAACCTCACTATAGTTTCTCACAGTCAGCTGAAACCTTAAGCCATTCATTCAGCCATAACTTTCTAAAGGAAAAGGTTCAAATCTGGCACCATCTTCCCCTTCAGTCCTTGGAAATGGCCATTGTATGCCAAATTGAAATGGCATACTCAGTGGTACACCATGACATTTTTATATATCATAGAATCATAGAATGGTTTGGGTGGGAAGGGACCCCCAGAGGTCACCCAGCCCAACCCCCCTGCAGGAGCAGGGAGACCTTGAACCACATCAGGTTGCTCACAGCCCCGTCCAACCTGGCCTGGAATGTTCCCAGGGATGGGGCCTCCACCCCCTCTCTGGGCAACCCCTGCCAGGGTTTCACCACCCTCATTGTAAAGAATTTCTTCCTTCTACCCAGCCTAAACCTACCCTGGTTTAGTTTAAAACTATTACCCCTTGTCCTGTCACAGATGGCCCTACTAAAAAGATTGTCCCCATCTTTCTTATGGGCCCCCTTTAAGCCCTGAATGGCCGCAATCGGGTCTGCCCGCAGCCCTTTCTTCTCCAGGCTGAACAACCCCAACTGTCTCAGCCTGTCCTCATAGGAGAAGGGCTCCAGCCCTTGGATCATTTTTGTGGCCTCCTCTGGCCCTGCTCCAACAGGTCCATGTCCTTCTTGTGCTGAGGGCTCCAGAGCTAGATGCAGGGCTCCACGTGAGGTATCACAAGAGCAGAATCATCTCCCTTGACCTGCTGGCCACGCTTCTCCTGATGCAGCTCGTGTCCAGCTTTTAATCCATCAGTACCCCCAAGTCCCTCTGGGCAGGGCTGCTCTCGATCCTTTCTTCCCCAAGCCTGTATTGATACTGGGGGTTACCCCAACCCAGGTGCAGGACCTTGCACTTGGCCTTGTTGAACCTGATGGGGTTCACACAGGCCCAGCTTGTCCAGGTAATAGCATTAATATCTCTTAATGCTATTCAGTAATTGGAGATAAGGCATCATGCAGTATGCACCCACAGACCTCATAGCTTACCTCCAAGGCATTTTTGAGTAACCAATGACTTAAGGACTGTCCTTCTGCTCTGCCTGTTTTGTGGGTGGTTTAGCAAATGGGAACTTGCACAAATTGGTTGATGGTGTCTTGGATGATGTTTGCATGCTGGGATAACTCTAAGCCCGTGGAGCCTCTTCCCATGAGACAATTTTTCCTCAAGATGCTTTCTAGCATGTTTTCTTGTACTTTTTACTTAAAATTGAAAATGGTTCTTCCTTTAGATGTCTGCAGTCCCTGGGAAAGAGCAGTGTAGGGACTGGCATAGGAATGACATTATGTAGCTCTGCATTTTTTGGGACTTCCTTGTCAAGCATGGGCAACTTGAAACCCAAATGGCTTCCTTATCTGGTTAGCTACTTGGTCATGTTTTACAGGCAGTGATTGTACCTCGAGGCCTGCTCTGAGCTTCTTGGAATCGAGGTGAAACAGTCCCAGCTTCATGGAGCTGGGGAACTGTTCTCTGCTAAATGAATATGGATACAACTGTGGAATCCCACAATGCTGTGTCTTTATGTCCAGTCTTAAAGTGAGGCTCTATGCCCCCCAAAGTAACCTGAAATATGTCAAAATGTTGTGAGGAACAGCCTTCACATTTGGTGAGGATTGGGCTGGCAAGGTGAAGTGTGACATAATACGTCTTTACCCTCTATAATCTTTTACCCCTTCCAACATCCAGGCACACAAGAGCCGATTCAATTCTTAATCTTGGTGTAACGAAACCACCTCGTGGTTTCTGTATTTCAGTTGATCTAAATTGGGATGGCAGGAGTTCTTGAATCCAACAGCTTTAGGCTATTTTAGGTGGTGAAAATCTGCCATTGGCACTATGGAGGGCATTTATAAGTAACAAGCTAATTATGTAAAATGCACACTGTCCACTTGTTAAGATCTTCTTAAAGTTTCATAATCTAATCAGAATTTGCTATGTATAACACTTGGCTTGTTGTCCTCCCCCCTGCCTTTTTAATGCAACTTAGTTGGTTGGATGGATGATCAATACAGGAAGGAAATGCTTTCCTTAATACTGGTTGGTTGAGTGTGCCCCACATGCCTTTCTAATACAATGCATAAAGGATTTTTTTTTTTTTTATAATTACTGATCACAAATGCATTGCTTTGGAAATGGATGATAGGCAGTCCCATCTGCTAAGCAGCGCTCAGAGTAAAGCTTTGGGTCTCTCTGGGCTATGGTACTTTGGTTAATATGACTCTTTGTTCATATAAACACTATGTAGTATCATAAAAATATTGTATATGATGAAGTCATGGGGTGTTCTGAGGGTATTCACCTGAACTGTTGGCAAAGGTAGGTCTGGCTGAGGTCCTTGCCATTATTCTGTGGTCCATTCACCTTCAAAAGGTTAAGTGAGGGTCCTGCCAGCAGCACAGGTCTGTCAAAGACATCTTGGCTATCAAGATCAATTTATTCATCACCTGTGATTGATTAGCCACTGTTACAGCATCTGCTTCCCTCCCACAAAATTGTCCGTGGATTCAATCCTTTGAGGAAGGGTTGCACTGTTCCTATAATGCTGTGGGACTTAGGTCTTTCTTGATGGTCGTGAATGGGCATCGGGACATCGATGGCAGATGTTCACATTGTTTATTCTTTCCCTTTCTTCCTCTTGCTGGGATAAATTGTGGTGTGAAAGAGTGGCGTTTTGGGGTGCTGGGGGAGGGCAAGGGAAACAGAGCAATGTTATTCGATGGATGGCAGGGAGGGAAACACCATGCAGTGCCCTTGCATCTGGAGCTGATGACAATAAGGTTTGTGATGTTGGTTGGCTTCATGGGAACCTGTTCTAGGATACATCAGTGAGAACGTAGTCTCCTGCACTGGTGGTTTATCCTTATCTGATGGGTTTGAAACCTTGGCCAGAGCTAGTTTACTTAGCTGGAGATCTGACCATTGAAGCTTCATTTGAGCCTTGTAAAACCTCAGGACTGCAAAGCTCCTTCAGAAGGACATTCATGAGACACCTTTTGTCATGGGGTGACCTTTATGCAAGAGCTTTTGAGTATCCTCCTGTGGAGTTTTGTAAGGAACCAGCCTCTATGTTCACGGTTCATTCTGCTGGGGCTCAGAATGAGGATAAACTTGTACCATCCCATCGCCGTAATCTCTCTCATGCATCCTGCTCGCTCCACTGCCCAGAAAGTTTGTTTTTTCACCTGTTTAGTTTTTAAACCTGCCATGAGGATAATATGACATTAAGAGTGGAAAAGCTATCGCTGTTGTGCAGGGGAGGAATTGCAGAGCCGTAAACTGCTCCCAAAATAGATCAGATGATGTGTCAAACCGCCCAACCATCTAAATACTCCATGAGCTGACCTCCGTGCGATATAAAATAGGGGCTGGGTAGAATGTTTTGAGGGGAGGGTGAAGTGAAAACCCCTTTCTGCCTGAATCTGCATGCTTGTTTCTAGAAGTCGTTGTTTGTCCAGAAGTTGATTAGGAGCCAGTCTCTCCTTCCAGCTGGGACCTCTGGTTCCTGAATATAAAGGCTGGGGCTGGGGAAGGAGGATGAAGCTCATTCTCCAGTTGTTTTTCTGTCCCAACAAACTCGAGGAGCTCTTTGCATTCACTGTGCTTCCCTCAAAGGTTCAATTTCAAACCCCCCCCCAGCTTCTGAGATTTGTGTTGCCTGGAGAGTAACCTTTATTTTCTCCTTAGCTGCTGTGCTACTTGAGCGTGTGTGTGTGCGCACAGGGATATCTCCAGGCAGCGAGGGAAGCTGCTGCCTTGGCTACAAGGAGTTTTCTTCCCTGGCTGCCAATCTCTGTGGTCTGGGCAAGGGCAGCTCTGTAACTGCAGCATCTGCCGAGAACAGACCGAGCAGTGTTCGGGAGGGACGGGAGGATTTATCCGCCAGACCGGCTGGTGGAGAAGGGGAAAGGAAGAGGCCAAGTCCTGCTGCATGATGTGTGCTTCGGAGCTGTTGAATTTGGGAGATAAAGGCTCAACAAAAGGGCTGGCTGAGGTGTTAGGGAGACAAACGGGGCGATTCATTACAAAGTCAGCCGCGTTCCCTGGCAGGGGTGGGTGAGTCCTCTCTGAGGAAAGAGCAGGGTGCTCCAGCTGGATGAATCCACCCACCCTGTGTCGCAAAGCGTGCGTGGCGTCTGCTTGACACCGCCGGGTCGGTTCCTGCTGTTGTCCGAAGGGTTGGAGAGCACGGGCAGGGTAAATCATAGAATCATAGAATCACTTTGGTTGGAAAAGACCTTTGAGATCATAGAGTCCAACCTTTAACCTAACCCTGCCATCCCACCACTAAACCCTGTCCCTAAGCACCTCATCCATCCTTCTTTTAAATACCTCCAGGGATGGGGACTCGACCACCTCCCTGGGCAGCCCATTCCAGAGCCTGACAACCCTTTTGGGGAAGAAGTTTTTCCTAATGTCTAGCCTAAACCTGCCCTGGCACAGCTTCAAACCATTCCCCCTCATCCTATCATCTGTTCCCAGGGAGAAGAGGCCGACCCCCACCTCCCTACAGCCTCCTCTCAGGCAGTTGTAGAGGGCGATCAGGTCTCCCCTCAGCCTCCTCTTCTCCAGACTAAACAATCCTAGTTCCCTCAGCTGCTCCTCGTATGACTTGTGTTCCAGACCCCTCCCCAGCATCGGCCGCAGCTGAAGCAAGGTCCTGCAGTGCATCTCACAGGTCTTGGTGCTGAGAACAAAACTACTGCCATACGGGGTCGAACCAAAGGTTTCTTCAGCCAGGCGTGGACATCTGGGGAAGCCAAGAAGTGGGACGAGCAATGTGTCTCCTGGTATCTCCTGCTCTCTCCTGGCAGTCAGCGGTTTAGAGGCTTCCTGAGCCAGAGGCTGCGTTCGAGCCCTCATGTTTCATCACCCACCTGGGTGAACCTCCCTTTCCTGAATTTGTCTAACTCCTTTTGGAATCTGCTCATATTTTTGGGGCTTCACAACGTCCGGTGGCAAATGAGCCTTGCAGTTTAATGATGCGCTGTTTGGAAGAAAGGCTCCATTCTCGGAGTGTTTAGTATTTATTATTATTTTTTTTTTTTTTAAATGCTGCTCCTGGCCTGAGTCAGCAGGTCTGATCCTTGCATCGCCCTGAGGAAAGTGCTCCCCACGGAGCCTCCAGCCTTGGGCAGATCTGCAGGGCTTGGTTAGGCTTCATGTCAGTGGCTTGAGCCGTAGAGAGTCAGAAGGACAGATGGGAGGTGTTTTGGGAACTGGGACTGCCCTTGTGCGCCCTTACCCCATGTGTGATGCTTTCTGACGCCTTCTTTGTAAACCTGCTGGGATAAATCTAAAGCAGCAGCAGTGCAAAAAGCACAACGCGCACACACCTATGGGGGTTTTTTTGGTCCTCTCTGTTTGGATTTCAAATGCTAAATATCCTTTGCTATGGAGAAGGACCATGAGGTTGGATTCCCTTTGCTTGGAACAGAAAACCAAAACTGTTGCTGCAGGTTTATATTGCAGGGGATGTTCTGGCTTTTAAGTATTTGGGCTTTCTGGTAAGAGCAGATGTAACAGAGTTTGCACATGGCTCAACTCTTTGTTTCAAGAAGATCGTGCCATTGAGCACCTGGCCTGTTTCCTTTGGTCTGATGTCTTTAAAATCTGTTACAAATATTTTTTGTTGTATTCCCTTGTGTGATCTATTACACCTGTGGTCTTCTCCTGGTCCTCAATCCCACCAAAAGCTATTCAAAAGCAAGGCCAGGGGGAGGGATGGTTATGCATATTTTCTATAAGTGTGATCTAGAAATGTCCCCTGTCTTCTACATCACAGAGAGCTCTTAGGCCCAATTTTAGATTAAAATTAACTACTCTAACCCCTGGTCAGGGATGGAACTGAGTTGTTTTTTACTGCAGCAGGGATCGGAGATCCTAGGATGGCAGGATTTTCAGCAGTGTAAAAAACCAACTCCCCGCCTCAAAAAAATGCCAACCCACAAACAAATGAAAAAACCCCACTACAATCAAACCAAACCCCCTACCTTAAGGTAGTTTTGTCTTCCTGCTGCAAGGAGGTGTTACTGTAGGGCATGGAGATATGTGCATGTGCGCATCTATCACCAATTTATCATGGAAAATATTCTGAAAACCTCTCTTTCCTCCCTCCACACCACGGGGACCTAAAGAGGTTAAAATTAGGGTTTTTTTCTTTATTTCTGAGCTTATTTCTTCATCTTCTTCCATTGCATTGCTCCCCCACTCATTGCTTTCCTGCACTAAAACTCACAGCTACACATTGCCTACGGTCTAGTGGGACCCACGCCAAAAGAAATGAAGTTAAGCTGGAAAAAAAAAATAATAAATTAAATAAAAATAAGTAGTGGCCGGGGATAAGGAGCAGCAGCAGATTGCAGGGCGGGGGTCCATGAGCAGTCCAGCCGGGGAGGGGGTTCCGGCAGGGGGGTAATTCCTGGCACAGGCTGCCAAGGGCAAAGCTAATGCCGTCTTAAATCGGGAGCGAAAGCCCCTGTTGCCGCCTGGCCCGCGCATTCCACTGGCACCGCGGTTCACCAGCCGGTTTTATGTTGGGTTGAAAATCCTTTGTAAATCTTGCTGATTGCTGTTTCATTCTTGAGAGGATGAAGGGGAGGGGAAACAACCTTTCCCTCCTTGCCTTCTTTCCTCCACCTCTACGCGCTTACGGGCAAAATGGGTTGTTCCGGTAGAATTAGGTTGCTGGCAGCTCTTGGGGGCCAAGCTACCTGGGACCTCCCAGCCAAGGGCGGCTAACAGTCATTGAGTTGTAAAATCTGAACGCCGCCTTCTCAAAAACCCAGTGGTGTTTTCTAAAGGCGGTTTGGTGCTGGGAACTGTTCAGCCCAAGCCACGGGAATTGCAAAGGGGGGTATTGCAAATGCTTGTAGAGCTGATCTTGATACTTGCCCTCCCCTTGTATCATTTCCATGCTAGTGAATCTTACTGCTGCAACGCTGAGATATTTGCCTAAAATAAAAGTGTCTTTTGCTCTGGTGGACTGGAAACTCCCTGAATAAGGTTTGTTGTAAGGAGAGGGGGGAGGAAAGGAGGAGAGGTAGTTCAGCTTTGTGGTTCAGGCACACCACCAAGGGCTGAAAGACCCAAGTTTGATTCCTTCCTCTGCTGTGGGGTTTTTCTGATTGCTTATGCCCTCCCCGCTGGAGGAAGGGAGGCAGAAGGGAAGCCAAGGATTCCTAACTTCAATGGAGCGCTATTAGCTGTAATTCATAACCTGTGCAGGTCTTCTGCCTTGCATGGGTGGGAAATGCTGCAGCAGCTTGAAGTATTTGCTTGTGGTGCTTCTGGTTGCCACAGTGCAAAAATAGCTGTTCCTCATGGCACCTTGGTCCCATAGGTCCTGTGCAGGCATGCACCCTAACGAGAACACCTCCAGCCCTCCACATCTGAACTGAGTCACGTATTCCCTGCTCAGTCACTGAAGTATTTTTCCTTCAGTTGCTAAATTTTGCCCTCATATGCTATGTGCCAAACTTTTTTTTTTTTTTTTTGGTAAGTTGTACAGGAGAAGTTGAGGGCATGTTTTGGCAGGAAATTGCATGGAATCTTATTTATGCATGCAGCAACCATCCTGTATCTGGGAGGCAACCATCTGTGTCTTGCCCCATTCACAGAAAAATCCCTTCTGAGCTGATGTGACAACTCGGTTGTAAGGGTGTTGGGGTCCAGCTCTCTTCTCAGTGCTGGCTTGGGGGGGATTTCACTTGCTTGGACTGCTGCATTCAGCAGCCTGGGAGAAGTCCTCTGACTTCTGTGTGAGCTTCAGCTGAGGCTAAAATGAGAAACTAGGACGTAAATTATCTCTGTGGTAACACCAGGGCCTGGAAAGAGCTTAATGACTTGGGATCAGGGTGGCTGCTGTGAGTGTTAGAAGCATTCAGGACACCAGTGTTGGGAAGGGAAGAGCTGGAGATTTGCACTAGCAAGTTCTTTCTTCCAGAAGGAGCTGTTTTTTCTTTTTGCTGGATGCTGGAAGTAACTCTCAATAGGACCTGAGAGCCTGGCAGGTATGTGTAGCAGGATCATTACATGCCCACTCCTCCAACCTCTTGCCCAAGATGCTCATAGGAAACCACTGTGTAGATCTATGCAGCTGAGGAGTAACTGAAGAAAATTTGAGTGAAGCCTACAAGAATCTAAACTTTTGTCTCCTAAAAATAAAAAGAAAATCTCTTTGAGCATCAGGAGTCTGATGGAGACTGATGCTTCACAGAATCACAGAATGGCAAGGGTTGGAAGGGACCTCGGAAGATCATCTAGTCCAAACCCCCTGCTCAAGCAGGCTCACCCAGAGCATGTTACACAGGGCATCGTCCAGACTCCACAAGCCCCCTGAGCAGCCTGTGCCAGGGCTCTGTCACCCTCAAAGTCAAGAAGTTTTTCCTCATATTCAACTGGAACCTCTTATGCTGGATCTGTTGGGTTGGAAATCCCCCCATGCTGTAGCTTTTCTCCTCTCTATCCTCTTAATTCCCACCATTCAGAAGCAGAACCAAGAACTTGAAGGCATTTCCCTCTGTAAAACACATGCTGTCTGTTGGAGCATGAGTGTAGGGTATAGCTTCTTCCCACCTGCATGCAGTGAGGTTGCAAGGCCCCATTGTCCATACCATGTGTTGGTGGAAGCGTGTAATGTTGTAGTGGTCTCTGTGGCGGGGACTGTTACTTGTTTGCAAGTAGAAGCTGAGACTGAGGTTTGGGCGCTGATGAGGAAGACGATGTTTGAGGGATTGCCACCTTAAGAGAAGCTCTGGGTGTGTGTACCATGCTATTGAGAGGAAGACAAGGATCAAAATAGCAATTGGGACATACTTGTGATCAGAATAGCTGTATTGGTTACTTGAGTTTCAAAACGTGGTTTTGCTTTGTTTCATGGTCTTCAACAGCAAGACACCACTGTTTATGGAATGACATGGAGAGCAAAAAGGAGAGGTGAGCACAAAGCAAGAGAGTTGGTTGGGAATGACCTTGAAGGAAAAGAACTAGCACGTGCATAAGGGGCAGTGGTCTGTGGATGATGATAAGAGGAGAAAGCCTTGCAAAGTTCCAAGATAGAGAGAATTTTAGCAAAACTAGTTTGGATTTCTAGGTGGAGTGCAGGCTGTTTAGCTCTGTCCTGGAAAGCCCTGGATGGTCTATGTTTTCTCAGGCTGGGAGAAAAACTTTTCCTCCTGTCACCTTCTTTGACCCCCATAATGTCACAGTACCATGCCAGAGGAGATAGGTGGAAAAATTACACCAAAGAAGGGTTGAGCTGGAAGAAGCGAATAACTCTAACAGAGCAATCTTCATGAAGAGACTTAACACTTGCTGAGATGGCAAGATATTGTGGAAGCCAAGAAATCCTTGCTGAGGTTTGGAGAATACCTTGTGCAATTTTTTTGTAAGGACTTAAGGGGATATGGGATTTTTTTTTTTTTTTGGCATGTGTATACATTAGCCAAAGTAGGAAACCCTGGGCTTTGTAGATCAGAGAATGGCAGAGAATTTTGAAACAAATGTGTAGCTTTGGATTTTGCGGCCTAAGCAAGGCAGCAATAGACATAAATGCCTGAATGCTGGGGTGAACAATGCATCTTGGAGCAAAAACACTTAGTTCTGACTTCGAGGGGTAGAAAGAAAATAGAGAACTAATTATCTAGTAGTAAAGAGGAGAAAACCTTCTCTGATCCCAAATGGTTTGGGGGTCCACCAATGCTTCTGAAAGAGGTTGTTGAGTGCTCTTCAGATGGTTTCCTCCAAAGGACATTGAGTTAGTGTGAGCATGATGGTGGTGCTTGTGTCTGTGAACGCTTAAAATAATCAGATAACATAGTGCAGAATAGGTAGTTGATTCTTCAGTGGCCAACTCTTGCTCAAAATATCAAGTCTTCAACACTCACCATGGAATTCAGAGTTTCCTTGGACTTTTGGCTTCTTATACTTCAAATAATAATTAGCCTTTGTGGGATGGGGCGACTATGGTAAATCAGTTTAGGAAAGCTTCTTCACAGTGTGTGATTGTGATGGTGGGGGGGAAAGAGGGCAAGTGAAGGTTGTTGGATGCAAAAAATAATAATATAGGCCCGGTGTCCAGCATAACTCAATCTGACTCCTTGAGTTGTAGAGCCATTAATTTAGGTAATGCAGTGAAGAAGGTTAGTGTTCAAGCTGTTGACTTTTCAGAAACTTGTCTTAATTATTAAAAGAAAGGAAAAGTGGTGGAAAGAGAAGAAAAATGGTTGGAAGAGTAGCAATGCTGCAGGAAAGACATTCATGATAAAAGTGAAAACAGAATCAATTTGGTCGCTATACAGATATACCAAAGATAAATCTCCCGAGAGAGGGGGAAGGACTTAGGAATGCAGTATTTCAGCAGGCCTATCGTTCCAGACAGGGTATAGCAGAGGTGTTTCTTTGCAGGAAAGCAGCTCACCTTGGCTCGCATCTCTGGCAGCACTTGCAAAGGAAACTCTTGAGCATGTCAAAACCAAGAGTGTGCTCACAGGTCTATGCAGGTGCCTTGCTTCTGTCTCGTCCCCCTCAAATTCTCATCAGGAAAATCCCCAGTTAAACAAGGGAAAATACAGGGATGCTGTTGAGTGAGCGAGCTGATGAGGCAATAAAAACTCTTGACTTCCAAGATGAGCTGAAAGCAGGAGCCATCTTGAATTGCCTCTCTGGAAGGGCAATAATTCCATGGTGCTACAGCTAAAGCTTGGCTACAAAGCTATCGGTGTGAGTTGTGCTGTGGCAGGGGCTGTGTTTGGGGTCTCTCCCAAGCCTGGGTGATTGGAGTCTGAACTCCAGGAGAGCAAAGCAATTAGCAATGTTTGACATGAAGTTCACAACCAAGGCAGCCGAATGCTACCAGTAGCGTATGTGTAAACTGGATAGGTCTTGCTATTTACAGCTGGTGATAATAAACCTTCTGGTTTCCTGGCTTCAAACTAGTGACAGATTGAACTGGAAGGAGATTTGGAAGGAGAATAGTGCAAATGATGTTGCAAAGGTTCCTCTCAGTTAGGTGGGTATGGCACTGAGCAACCAGGTCCTTCCTGAGGTCTGGACAGTGCAAGTGTGCCACTCGGAGCAGAAGCCAGGCAAGGCACACAGAAGATCAGGTCAAAGTCTGAAGCAGGAAT
>NW_009259867.1:1542346-1575683 GCF_000687185.1 Egretta garzetta | reverse complement strand
CAGGAATGGTCTCTTGACTTTGTAGATTCATATTTTTCTCGTAGAGGCCAGAGTTAACTTCCAGAGAGCTAAAGCTTCCTGGGTTGTGTGCAGTGACCTGTTTGGTCTCTCTCCAGGTTCCTCGTACACAAACACACCTTCGTCTCATGCTCAGCCCCCTTGATCCAAAATAATACAATTGCACAGAGTTCTGGCTGGTGGTTTAATCTCAACAGTTGTGGATCGGGTGTGTATAAAATAAAATGAAAAACCACCACCCCCCTCCCCAAAAGATTTCCTTGGAAGGAACAGCTTGGTCTTTGTGAGGAGCTGAGAAAGCATCCGACTCTGACACCGTTGCCTTACGGGACCTCACTCAGCCTAGGTTGCATAAAAGGGCTTTATAGGATTATAAAGGTTCCATGCAGCGGCAGCTCCAAGGCAGCATTTCAGGTGGGGGCACCGGCTCTCCCTGGCTCTGCCTGTGCTTGTTTATTATTGATGCCACGCTCTGAAAAGTGCCACCTCACCCTTCTTCCCAAGGGCTGCTGGAACACATCTGCAGAGCTAAGGCTGCTGCATCGGTCCCCCCCGCCGCTGGAATGGGCACACATCCAGCACTGGGGAGGGAAAATATACGTGTGCATGCATGTGTGCCGCTTTCGCTCATGGAGGTCTTCACTTGGAAGAGCTCCATTGCTTGTTGGCTAGGAAAAGTCCCTTTCCCCTTAAATGTACTCCTTGTCTTGTTCTGGAGATGCTTTCCTAAATTCCCTTGCTTCGCTCTGATGCAGACCAACTGGAAAGCCGGCGACATTAGTCGGAGCGATAAGCCAGGCAGTGATGGACACGTCTGCGTTCAGCGTGCGTGTTGCGCGACTTGTTTTTCACCAGTTTGGATTTTCATGTCCCCTTTTCTCTAATGGGTGAGGACAGGGCAGAGCTGGGTCAGGCAACAGGAGGTGGGAAAAGGTGTTCTTCTGCCTTCCCTGTAAGAATGCTGTGTTGGTGTCTCGGGAAGGGGTGAAATGGGTCTCTGCGTGCTGGCCCAGCTTTCTCAGCTCACCGTGGCTGTTAACCACGTGATGCAGATATCAGAGCTGGTGAACTTCTACCCAAGCTTTTTGCACAGAGCAGTGAAAATGAACTCTGCTGCCTATTGGTCCATTTAATGCTTCAATTTTCTATCGTTTCCCAGGACTTCGCATCCACTAGTTCTAAGTGGCTGCGGGAAGCCTGTCCTCTGGCTTTGCCCAGCACCACGAATCCCATTTTCTACCTTTTCCCTATCCCTGCCTCTTTATTGTGTTTTTATTTAGGTGACTCTCATTGGGACCCACTTTGGAGGTACCGTGCAATTGGGCTGTCCTACCAGCAATTACACTTTGAAGTATCTCAAAGCCAAGCACCCTAAGGGCGAGGGGGGTGGGGAAGGGGTTCAAATTCACCAATTGCTCTGCAGAAATCTTGGCCGTAGGATCAATTCCTGCGTCCCTCCTCGCTGCGATAGCCATCTGCTACATGATACTTGGAGCTTATGTTTTCCAGAACATTTAGCTGAACAGTACCTGCTCAGTTGGAAAGGTAAACTGGGCATGGGGAGCTGTAGAAAATGCTTTTATGCCTCCCTCTCTCTCCTTTGCCAGCTGAGGATATCTCTTGCGCCAACTGTGAAAGCTTGCAGGAATGAACCATCAGAGCAGAAGTATTGAGGAAGGCCAGGAACAAATGTCCTGGAGATTGTCTTTATTACTGTGAAGCTCAGACCAAGCCACCATCCTCATGAACAAGCCTGCTTGGAGCTCTGGTTAATAAGGCACCAGGGCTGGGTGATGTCCCATCTCCTTGGGCAGCATTCAAGCTTAAGTCCACACTCTATCCCAGTCCAGACAGAGCAAAAATGTAAGGGTTAACATTTGTCAGTGCTTCAGGTGGAGCTTGCTCTTTGGCCTTTTGGGTGTTTTTATCATTTTAGGGGAGCAGAATTTGGGGAAAAAAGCTATTTTTTTTGACACTTACGCTGATTACGTTAGCTTTCCGTGTTTCCCGCAAATCACTCTGACTTCATTTTTACTATTGCAGATTTTTTTCTTGAAATCCTAATACTTTTGGAGGTAACTGAAGGAGAACGTTTCCCTGCTTGTATCTATTCTCCTAAAAAAAAAACCCCAAATCCCAACAAAACCCAACCAAACCCAGCAATTTTTTTTCGTCATCTCGTTAAATCATCAGTAATGACTGGATCTGTATGGGATGTTGCTGGCTGTGGCTCAGCTCAGGATTTTGTGCCCATCGTGCCAAGGAGGTTTGGGAGTTCAAGCATCCTAGCTGCTCGCCCTCTGGGGCTGCGCTCCTGGCACAATGCATCCCACTGATTAGAGAGAAATCCTCATTAAAAAAAAGAAGCAACAAACCACTGCTCCTGTAGGACAGATGGGGTCTTAAAGGGTTTCCAGGATCCATCTGCATTTGGCGAAGGGGGGTGAGCGTGTGCTCCCTCCCGTGCCCAATTACCCCGGCGGTCCTGCACTGATGGGGATGTCTGAGCCTGTGAGCTGCCCTCGCCTGTGCAGGATTGCGACGTTCCAGCATGTTTTCAATTCTGGCTTTGAGCAATTCTTCCTTTTTGGCTGGGGGAACGCGTGTTCAGGTCCCTCAAAACCCTACATAGTGATTCCCATTGACTGCGTGGACTGGCACCTGGCCGGAAAAGGGCAGAGCCAGGAGAATGGGGTGCGGGCAGCTTGGCCAACAAACCGCTCATGAGCCCAGCAGATGTTCCTGCAGCCTCTCTGCTCCCCGGGGCCGATGCCAGCCTGGTCCTTTTCCAGCAGCTCGTCACTTGACACCGGGAACAGTACGCTGGCTTCTTTTGTTGCACATTGTACGAGTCAAGGACCTTGTGCTCGGAGAAGGCAACGGGACACGTATTTCTTCAGGTCTTTTTTTTTTTTTTTTAGGTTTTCAGCTTGTTCTCCCTTGTAAAAGCTTTTGGCAGAGTGGCCTGAAAGCATATCCTTGCTCTCAAGCCTCAGGCTGTGGCTTTCTGGGTTTTATGCAAGGATCTCTTCTGCTGAGGGCAGGGTGGCTGTACGTGCTTTCTCGGTGTGTCGTTTGGGGTCTGGTGGGACGAATCATCCTCTATCCCTTCCCAAGCCAGTTTTGGCTCTGCTTGATGTGCTAAAATGATTTTTTTGTTTGTTTGTTCATGCACAGGAGAGTGACCGTAGTGCTCTTGTGTTTTTGCTAGTTTCCCAAGTTCATGAAGTTAGGTACCTTCGATTATTTCTTCCCTATTTCAGTTTTCAACACAGTCCTGTGGTGGAGGTTGCCGAGGTCTGATGTCCAAACAAGCTCTGTGAAAGCTGGTAGAGGACATAAATCCAAATATTGCTTCTTAGCCTTCTCTTCTTGCTCCCACCTTGCACACACACTGCGGAGGGAGCCTTGCTGTGAAATCTTTCCTTGCCCAGGCATCTGCAAGTCCACGTGGGTGCTCAGCCGGGGAGAGCCCGATCCCACCACTGCCCCCGTTTCTACCGTGGGCTGTATCTCTCTGTCCTCACCACCGTGCCCCTCTCTTCCTCTGCAGGCTGACGGGGAACGAACCCCTGACCATCCTCCCTCTGACCTCAGAAATGGAGGAAGCTGCCGTCAAAGCCCACTACAAAGTCTGTGACCGCCTGAAGCTGGAGAAGAAGCAGCGCAGGATGTGCCGGCGGGACCCTGGTGTGGCCGAGACCCTGATGGAGGCGATCAGCATGAGCGCGCTGGAGTGCCAGTACCAGTTTCGCTTCGAGCGCTGGAACTGCACCCTCGAGGGTCGCTACCGGGCCAGCTTGCTGAAGAGAGGTGAGAGGAGTGGGGGAGTCTCGATTAGGGGTTCTGGCACCCCCTGCACCCATCGGCTTCCCTGGCATTTTGCAGAGTGCCCTTCCCAGTGCATCCTTTGCCAGGAGGTGGGTCACCACCTCCCCTGGGGTCCAAAAAGAGCGTGTAGAAGGTAAAGACAAAGCCGGGCTCAGCTCACCCCTGAAAGTGCACAGCAAGCAAAGGGTGTGCTGTGTAGCAGAGATTTATGGGCTTGTGCTGGTGCAGGAACCCCTCTCCGCCTCCCATTGCAGGCCATGGCTCATGCCCTTGGAGGCTGGGGGTGTTTGTGCGTGTGTCTGCAGCCCGTAGCTATGGTTGCTCCTCGCTTCTGGAAGTTAAGCTGTTGCTGGAGGGAAAGGTGTTGAAGTTCCCAAAGCCATCCCCTCTTTTTTTTTATTTTTTTTTATTTTTTTTTCCTATTCATTATGTCAACCTCTCAGGAAAGAAATTGAGAGAACGCCTTGTTAAGGGAAATAAGGCAAAACGGACTGTTCTGTGCTGCCCTGTTAGTGGGGGCAAGGGGAGCCCTATCATAGTGCAGGGCAAAACCTGCAAAGGTTTGTGTGTCCTGTTACTGCTTTACCCAGGGAAAAGCTCCCTGGATGTGACCGGTGAGTAATTCCCACGCTCCTTCCCAGCAGCTCAGAAGATGATTGGAAGCTGAAAGGGAATATTCAAGGAGCTCTTGGTATTTTTACCTCTTTCCTCTGTGCTACCTCATCCCGTCCAGTTTCCTGCACCCTCCTAGTAAAACCCAGTTCTTATTTCTGGACCAAAGCTAACGATGTAGCAGGACCATTTTACAGATAGCTTGCATGGGTCTCAAGGGCTTTAGTGACTTCCAGAAAGTCCCACACTCAGCGACAGAGCTGGACCGAGAAACCCAGGGTCCAATGTGCTCAAAGATAAGAGCAGAGGTTTGCAAAGCTCCCTGCCTCGCTAATTAATGAGAAGGAGTAATTCAGAAGCGCTGGGGCTTAACTAATGCACTGTCACTGACTGCGGTGGAAACAAGGAAAGTCCTGATGAAACCCAAGAGGTCCAACCAGAGCTCCAAGACATTTAAAAATATCCCTGCATGCCAGAGGAGTCCCTGGATTAGTGGCGCCTTGGGGAAAGCCACGCACTTTCTCATGCTGACACCTGGAGGCCACAGCTTGTTCCTTCAGATGTTCCTGCCCCCGTGGGCAGCCCTTGGCAAGGGGTGTTTCAAAGCAGCTTGAAGTTGAGCTGCCTCAAAACACCACCGAGACCCCCCCCTCTCGCCTCCCTTGTCAGGACCCTGGGTAATAAATGGTAGCTCTGAGGGTTGCAAGGCTCTGCCTGCTGTCTCATTTTTCCAGTGTTTTATGCCCCTGCAACATCCTTGCTCTCCACCGATGCTGTAAATCCTTCAGATGTTGTTCCTGCGGCATAGCACACCGCCCTGTAAATCTTCCTCCTCCTCTCCGGGAGCTGCTGGTTCCTGGTTCAGCATTGCAGCAAGTGATACCCCAGGGCAAAGGGGCACATGTATCACCCACTGAGAGACAACTATTTAAATACATCGTTGTGGGCTTGCTTCCTCTCCTCCAGGACCATTGCAACTTTTTAAGGAGATGGGGGAAAAAAAAAAAAAAATAGGCAACCCCCCCCATATTTCGCTCAAGAAAAGTTTCTCCCTCCATTTTCACACTTGGTCAGCAGAACAGCCTGGCTGCTGGTTTGCAACTTGGGCTGATCCAGCCCGTTTCTTAAAATAACAGGGGATTGTTTAAGGGACTTGTTATCCTCTTCGGATACTCGCGAACAATTTTGGAAATGGCTGAAACTGGATAGCCACGGACGGCAGGCTGTCGATGCACTGGGGGTTAGAATGCCTGCATTGATTTAAAGCTCATTATCTTGTTACAAAATATCTTGGTGCAATCAAATAGTGCATGGCGGAGATGGCTTTAAATCTGGCCAGAGCCAAATGTCACATGGACTTGCTTGGAAGCCGCCTGAGCTGCCTGCGGGTGAGATGATACCCGTGCTGATGGGCACCGGGAATTTGTGAGGCTTTCAGTGATGGAGAATGGGGGGGAGCAGAGCTGAAGCTGATGGTGAGATTGATGGCGAGGGAGAACCTGGCAAATGAACTGTTCCTCCTGGCTTTCTGTCAATCCTGGTATGCGTTGTGGTTGTGTGGCACTGAATTTCTGCTGAGATTTTGTAACCACTCTGAATTCAGTGCTTTAAACCAGGAGGTTGTAGATCTGGGCTATCTACGAAGCTGGACCACATCCAGGCTTTTTGTGGCCCGTTGCAGCATCTCAGACTCAGAGGGGATTTTCCATGCCCTGTTCCATCGAGGGCCTTCTGTTAGCACACTGGTACCTCTCCATATCATAACACAAGTAGTTGTGGTGGCAAGAGGCCAATTCTACAACCCAGGATTGCAGAGGCTTGGGAGCATCTCTCTCTAGCAGTGGCATCCCTCTGACAGGCCTGTGGGCAGTCTGACCTAGGGTGTAGCCTAGGAAAAGCTGAACCAGCCTGGAAAAGATGAAAACTGCATTTTCTACCCAGAGGAGTTCAGTGGCCTGCACACCCATGAGTGTTTGTTGTGTGAATTAAGCAAAAAATTCTCCCACCACTCCCAATGAGAGAGTTTGCAATGCTGAAGATGTTTCTGGAGTGCCAGAGGACATGGTCTAACTTCAGGGAGAAAACAAAGAGGGAAAAACCCCAAATGTGGTTTCTCAATCCTGAGAAAGGGTTTCTCAACCCTTTACAGTGTCCTCAGCGAGTGTGGAGTGGAGCCTTTTTTATTTTAACCTTCCTTCCAGTGAGAGAAAAGTTCCAGCTTTTCTTTTCCAGGTGAGCAGTAGAATGGTCGGACAATTCCTACCACAACCTGGTTGGAGTCAGCCCCCTTGGGAGGACCAAACCTCAGTCTCCTTGGCTGGACTTTCATCAGCCTTCTGCTGAAGTTCAGCATCGTGCATCTGGGCGTGCTTTGGGAAGGCAGGCGCTGGGGATGGGCCAGGGTAGTGCCCCATGAGCTTGCTTGGACTACCACGAACCTCCCAAGGAACAGTTCCAAAAATGACCTGGCAGTGTCTCTGCTTGTCCTTGGTTGACACACCAGCTTACAGATATATCCACTACTGTCACCATCCACTTGTGTTATTTTTGAGTGGGGGATTTCTTGAGTCGGATCCAAAGCTGTTCTGGAATTGCATCTCAAATATGCAGTCGTTTATGGCTTCCATAGCCGGAGAATGAGGAGCTATAAATACTGGCATGTTTGCTTTTTATTTCTGGCTTTTATCATTTGGATCGAAATCATGGGTCTCTCTGGGCCTCAGTTTACCTGTTGGGGGGGAGTGGATGCTGTTGCATCCCTGCAGGTGAGCATGGAGGTGTGAAAAAAAAAAAGGGGGTTGTGTGTGAAAGGTTTGAGGTGTAAACTTTTGCTTTTTGAGGCATTTGAGTGAGGTGCTGATTGGGTGACGGGCTGGCTACTGTGTGCTTCGCAGCCCTCGGGTGCCTTCTGTCAACAGTTTTGTTGGACTGGAGTAGGACCCAGTGATTTTTTCTTTTTTTTCAGGGGGAGAGTGAAGAACAAGGAACGCTCGTGGTTGCCACCCCAACCATCAGACTGGAAGTCTATACTGGGTTCTGCTATTTGGTGTCCCTGTGGTAGTGGGGTGGTGGTACCTCCATGGCCTGTCCAGCTCTTGCTCATCTCTTTCTGTTTTCAGGCAGAGACTCTGCAGAGTGACAGCCACAGAGCTGGCCAGATTTCATTTGCATTCTTGAATCCTGGCTGGTGCCACCTCTATCCATCATTCCTTGCTCTCCACTGTGTCCTCTCCACCATCAGCGATGCACGTAGAGCTTGGCGTGCTTTGATGCTGCTCAAACTCTTCTCACAGTGCCTCGATTTACTGGTTTTTTTTAAAATTCTTTTTCTTTTTTAATGCTGCCTCCAGCTGCAATTAAAGCCACTTCTGCCTCTCTCCTGCAGGTTTTAAGGAGACAGCCTTCCTGTACGCTATCTCCTCCGCGGGGTTGACACATGCCATGGCCAAGGCGTGCAGCGCGGGGCGGATGGAGCGTTGCACCTGCGACGAGGCCCCCGACCTGGAGAACCGTGAGGCTTGGCAGTGGGGCGGCTGCGGCGACAACCTGAAGTACAGCAACAAGTTTGTCAAGGAGTTCCTGGGGAGGAAGCCCAACAAGGACCTGCGAGCCAGGGTGGACTTCCACAATAATCTTGTGGGCATGAAGGTGCGTTGCAGGCTTCTGAAGGTGGGGGTTCAAGCTGTTGTGGGGTTTGTGGAGATAATAAGCTACTGCACTTGGGTGTGGAAACAGGGGTGTTGGATACAAAACGCATGGAGTGATCCTTCTGCTGGAGAGGTGAACTGGCAGTTATGGGACTACATCCTGTTCTTCTCACTGTGCTTCAAGAGTTGTGCAAAACCAGAGGGAGAGAATCAGGACTGTCCAGGTCTAGAAGACATGAGCTTGGGGGAAAGATTGCTGGCTTTCCACAGGGAGGAGAGGGTCTTACACTGCACAGGGATGGAAAGGAAGGTTCTCCAGGCTCATGCGAGGCAGGACAAGGAGGAAAGGATTTACACTGCTGCAAGACAGGTTGATGGATGCTTATCATAGAATCCTAGGTTGGAAGGGACCTCAAGGATCATCTAGTCCAACCTTTCTAGGTAAAAGCACAGTCTAGATAGATGACCCAGCACACCTTTTCTTGCGGTAGTTCAGTAGAGCATGGACGGTGTAGCATCTTTATAACCAGGTTTCTTTAAAACTGTCCGGACAAACACCTGGCAGGGAGGAACCAGGGTGGAGATATTCCTTTTTGACTGACCTCAGTCCTAAAGTCCCTTCAAGCCTTATTTTCTGGCAGCCTTCCACTCTGCCTAGTGATGCTGGGTTTGCAGCTGACAGTGCTTGGGTGTGTTGTCCCTCCCTTTTTTTTTTTTTTTTATTTTTTCTTTTCCCATCATTATCCTCTCAGCTAGAAGGCTTTGTGCTCTTTACCCCATGTTCCTCCCACGAGGCTTTGCCCTCCTGCCTGGGGGCCTCCCTGCAAGGCTGATGTGAAGGACAAAGTGCCTGCAATTGCTGGGTCATCCCAGAAAGAGAGGGAAGAGGAAGGGGCTTTCCACCTTCTCCCATAATCTGCTTGGCTGTACCTAGCCTAGAGTTGCTCAAACACGAAAATCCCTCAGATTGGCCAGCACAGGTGCCTAGGATCAGTGTTTCATTGCACCAACCTCGAAGGGGGACATACTGTAAGGTTATAAATAGCCTTCGAGCCTTATTATTGTCAGTGTGATTGGATGGAGGGTTGGGGCTGGGATGGGGGACCTGGGTCTCCAGTTTCCCAGGCAAATGCAGCCCAGCCAGTTGTGCATTCTAGGAATCGCCACCCCAGCTCAGTTGTTCCTGTGCATATGCACAAAATGTCATTCCTCACAACAGAATTGGGGCATCGGAGAATGCCACCAGCGAGGGCTGGCCAGCAAAACGTCTCCCCCGCTCCCCACCACCAGATGCTCCTAGACAGTGCTGAGATCAGGATTAGAAATATCCTGGATTTAGCTGGTGTCTGGCTTTGGCTGACAGCTTTTCTGCCTCTGGATTAAAAGGCTCAGTGCCTCTGAACTCCTGTTGCAGCTCTTTGGTGTGTGAAACAGGCTTTGCAGGGTGATGAAATTTGTTTTAATCCTTGCGGTTGGTTGTTCCCAAGGGCCTGTCCCAACTCTTTGGAGTTGGCTGTGTAGCAGGTGGGACTAAAAAGGCTGAAGGTGGTCCATGATTTCATGCTGGAGATTTCTGTGAGATGTCCCTGCTCTCCTCCTTTTCCAGAGTCATATAATACAGTCTTGTCAAAACCTACAAGCAGTGGCTTTAGGTGACATTGCCATGTTCTTGTAGCTCCATGAATATCTCCCCTCCAGCAGTGGTGGGGCTAAAAAACTTGCCCAAGGGACTTGACCTAACTCCCAGTGCTCTCCACCCCAGTAGCTGCAGTCAAGGTGCCCATATGGCTGAGACTCAATCTTGGATTTCAGTTAGGTATCCTTATTTATCATCTCTGCTCTACCTTGTCTATGTGACTTTGAGCTAAACAAACTCCAAGGATGAGCTGGAGAGAGTGAATCTCCCCTTTCTGCCTGCCCTTTCCTCTCCCCATCTCACTGTGAGCTAGTTCCTAGGGGAAGGGGAGATGGCAAGGACTCTCTTGCATCCTCTGCCTCCACTTCACTTGGCACGGTCAGGCTCTGGTCATTGGCAGTGATTTCTAAGCTCTAGTGTAATATCTGCAGCTAAACAGCTGAGTAACAGTTGTGACGGTTGTCCAGACACTCTGAGAGCCCTCATGGCAATCCAAGTCAAAGACCTTTGCTGCAGGTCAGTGATCCGGTGTTCCTATTTTTGTCCACCCACACCATGTCTGTCGAGTTGGTATTGCTGTCTGACAGCCTTCCTTGCCTGTTTGCAGCAGCCGTTGAAACGACTTCTCTGTTTATGCTCGTAGAATAATTGTACCTTAGTCTGGTTGAAGGGCAAGCCAAGCAGCCCACCAGATTCACAACACCACCATGAAGCCAGGCAGAGAGCAAGCAAACTGCATGTGGAGAAGGAAGATTTTAGAAGGGTGGTGGTTCATGATCA
Source organism: Egretta garzetta (assembly GCF_000687185.1). Taxonomy (NCBI): domain Eukaryota; kingdom Metazoa; phylum Chordata; class Aves; order Pelecaniformes; family Ardeidae; genus Egretta; species Egretta garzetta. The sequence continues at coordinate 1,565,159 of NW_009259867.1, read as the reverse complement.
GAAGAACATACGTCTGTATAGTCAGGATATGTGGACCTAAACCATTGGCACAGTATGGTGGCATTAGGAAGATGATGAGAGGTGTGTGAGTCAGAGATGAGGACCCAGGCTGGCTTTGTAATCGCAAGGTCAAGACTTGCAAATCTTCCTTAAGATTTCAAATTATTGGAACCAATTTGAAGCCTGAGCATTGAACTTCTTGGTGTGGCTGGTGGATTTTTCTCTGACCTTGCTTACAACTGGGTGTAGATTAATATGAGGTTCAATCTGCTGCTTTCCTCCTGGTCCTGCTGCCGGTGCAGCGTTGGTGGAGGATGAGAGTTGCTCAGCAGGCAGTACTAGGTTCCCTTGCTGAATTTATTGATATGTTCCTTGATGAAGGTAGTGGGTTAAATGTGGAACTCAGCAGTTTCCTCTACTTGTCTTTCTCCAAAGAAGCTGCCCATCAACTAACTGCTGCCTTACAGACTTTCCAACCATTGACTAGCAAGAGATGCTAACCTGGCGGCTATGACGGTCTGAAACCACTTTGGACCAACCTCGTTTGGTTATTTGGGCAATAACTCATACGTGTTTGATTTGATGTGAGCCAAAGGCAATATAGGAATGCAAGATAGCCTTGGTTTGTGCCATTTTGGAACCAAACCATTTTGAATTGGAGCACTCATATAAGATGCTCTTATGGCCTCTAATGTGTTAAATGTCCCTGTGAGTTCCAAAAAGATGATTATGGCCACTTTGAGCAGGAGCTGAGATGCAAACTGAATGCCTTTCCTGAGGTTACGCAGCAAGCCGATGACGGAGCAGGAGACTGAAGCCAGTTCTGAATTCCTGCTCAGCACCCAGTGTGTTTTTTCCTCTAACCAAACCGCAGATTTTACGTCTATTAGCGAAGCCATAGATGCATGAACCGAAACCTTTGCTGCTGTACTGCAGACTGCTTTGGACTGGGCTAAGAATGGACAAAGAGACTTTCTTTTCCAGTTCTATGTTTTGCTACGGGAGCTTGCTGCAGTGCCAGCCGATGTTGGTGTACTTACAGTGTATGTATGGGTGTGCGTGTGTGTTCGCTGATGGAGTGGAGCAATATCTATTAAAGATACAGTACAAGCTTGGTGGTCTCTCACTGATTCTTAACAACATATAATCCTTCCCATCTAATTACTCCCAACCATGGCAAAGTGGTCCCTTAAGACCCAGCAAAAAAAGGACCTGTGCTGAACTGACTGATTTGGCAACCAACCCTATACCCTTCTGGCCAACACAGCAGTTTCTCCATGTTGTCACACTAATAAATAATCTGCGTATTTCTGCGAGGGTGACATTATCCCATCCCGCCTAGTTTTAGTGTCACTTGGTAGACGTTCTCATTTAATTATTATTTTACTTCTGTTTTTTACAACCTTGATGGGCCGACTGTAATTTTGCTGCCACCAATGAAATAATCACTGAACATGTTGTGCCCGTGATGGCTCACAAAGTTATATGATATGACCTCAATCGCTAATGAAAGGGTGAGCTTGTCTAGTGTGAGGATGAGGTAATTAGACCAGGACTTCTGCAGCCTTCTCTTTATTGAAAAGTAGGAGCGCTGAATAGACCACTTATTAAAAAAGCAATTTCCCTTCCTTTGCCAAATCTGCTCTCGCTCATTCAGCTATTCTTTCAGAGGGGTCTTGGGTGGAGAGGGTGTGTGTTGGGGGGAGATGTGTGTATGCGTCAAGGGGATGGGGGGCGGCGGTGGTGAGAGAAGTCAACTGTATTAAAGCTCCATTGCCAGCAATGAAGTTTCTGGGTTATATTAAATGAAGCACAGGCAGCCTTGCTAAAGCTCTCTTCTTCTCTATATCCCCCCCCTTTCTCCCCCCCCCCTTGTACACACAAGTGCAGCCCTCTTTTGTAACCCATTAATGAAAAGTCGGAATATTAGAGCACTCAATTAGTTCCACTGGGCTTGAGTAAGTGATGTTTTAATTAAATTTGCCCAGTTTCTCAGCAAAGTATCATTAAACATGACTTTCCAACTCCCTCTCTGGAGCGTTGCTAAGTTTCTTAATCCCAGGAGTGCTGACCTCTTCCAGAGGTATGTCTGGTCAAGCATGTCTTACAGATCCAAGGGGCACTATTAAAGGGGCCTGCTGTTACCCAAGGCAAAAAAAAAAAAAATAAAAAATTATCATGTTCTCATTCCCTTTTCCCTTTATCCTTCCAGAAGGAGGGACAGAAGCAAGCCTTTGCCTTCAGGACCCTGAAGTCAAGGGTATAATCACAGTCTCCTTGAGAGCCAAGAGTGCAAAACTGTGGAAAAATGGAGAACAAGAAAATCCCCCCCTCCTTCCCACTCCGAGAGGTCTCCCTTTAGGCAATATCCCCCTTTGAAACTGGTTCCCTTTGTGAGGCTTCCTTAATTGTTTTTTGCACAACAACCACCCATATGTTTTGGTCTGTGCAGATGATATGCATGGTTCTGAAGGTTCCTTGTCACCCTGGTTGCTGTAGGATTCATGTCCAGACCCATCCTGAGACACGTTATGCCTACATCTCTGAAACCATATTGGATGCTCTGGGAAGATAGTGGGTGGTGCATGGACTTTTCCTTGCTGTTGACTCGCTTGTTTTGGAAGTCCATGCAAGGAATGGCTTTTCCCCTTAGGCAGTGCTGGCAGGGATCTATCTCAAGGGCTGAGCGTGCCTCCAGCGCTGGAGATGGACTGTCCATATCAGGTAGATGTTTGCCCAGCTATCATCTGTCTGAGGAACTTCACGAGCTATCACATAACATCAGAGCATACCGCCCTCTTCATTTCTGTATCTCTATTTTACAGAGGGGAAATTGAGACCCAGAAAGATTAAGTGACTTACTAAAGGTCACACACAGGCGTAGCGAAGCAGAGACTTGCACCCTGGGCTCCTGTTGCAGAGACAGTGTTTACAAGCGCTGCCCATCCCGTCTCATACGGTTCCTACTAGCAAACATGATTCCAGTCAAACTCCAGAGTTTGTCAAACAGGCGAGCTTAAGCGCTAATCCCTCTGTTTTTCCGCACCCTCAGGAAGTGTAATTGCTCTTTTTGATGAGACAAATCCATGTGAGTTTATTAATATACAGTTGTTGCATGAAAAAAAAAAAGGAGCCATAATACATCCTTTAGGCAGTTTCTTTAGGGGGTGCATTTGCAGCGAGAAATCTAGCATGGAGGTACAAATCAAACCGAGCAGATAGCAGCCTCTCTGAGACGAGCTCTTGATTTTGGACGTACAGATCAGTTTGCAGGGCCACCACTAGTATTAATTGCTGCAGGTTCTGACGGGTAGGAATGCATAACCATGCTCTCTGGATTTTCCCCTCCTTCTTTCAGGCTGAGATTGGCTCAGCCAAAGCCTTTCTAAGGCCTGGAAATCAACACTCTGGAAAAAATTGCTTGCTGTGTCCCATAAGTAATTGCAGTTAGTTGTTTATGTGGAGCTTTTTCAGCATGTGAAATGCACTAGGAGTACTGAAGGGCAAAAAATACTTTTAAAGTTCTCAATTTAAAGTAGGGTTCTGTTATTCTGTGTTTAAGTGTATTTAATGCGTATTTCACTAAAATATGAGTGTTCGTATTTTTAAAGAAGGAAGGGTCGTGGAAAGGGAAAACTGTTCTGAAAAAAATAGTTTGAGAACAGGCTCAAAAGAAGGGATTTTTTAACAAGACAGAAGAAAAAAAGGAAGGGAAGGAAAAAGAAAACATCTAACAATCTGTGAAACTTTTATAATTCAACCAATGGCCAGTGTTAAGGGACGAGGCTGGTCTTCTAGTCATTTGGGCACTGGGAAGAAATGGGGACTGTGGCTGCTGTCCACACAAACATCAATACTTGGGCTGAGAGAATAGCTGAGCCTATTTAAATTGAAGTAGGATACGTATATAGAGGCTGGAAGAGACTTGATTTGTAAAGAAGCATCCCATAGCCCTCTCTGAAGTAAGACAAGACGAGGGCAGGCTTTTTCCTGGATGAGCTGGCTCTAAGGAGGTTCATCTGCTCCCTCCTCTCCCCCAAACCATAGCGAATGGTTTGAAGCCTTGGAGCCGCAGACCAGCCATGACGACAGTGGAGCTATAACCGAGGAATTCCCACGGCTGCGCGTCCGTTTCGGACTGCTGCTGCCCAGACAAGAGTTGTCTGAAAACCACCGCCAGAGCCCCGTGACCCAGCTGGGAATGAATGGGAATCTGTCCTCGGCGTTTCAGCTAAAACACTGAGAAATTGTGTGTTGCAGCATGTCTGAGACTGATCATTACGGGGGCACTTAGTCTGAGCTTCGTAGCAAACCATTGTTGTGAGGAAGGATTACATGTTGCATAGCAATGCTCTGCTGTGATCCCTTTTCCCTATGGCTCTTGTAAAGCCACTTGGGCAGGCGGTCCTGCAAAGCTATCTAATTTCCTCATAGCAGCAAGCACCAATAAAGACGGTTCAGTCTTGCTCTATCGTTATTCTTTTCCCCATCGTGCCTTTGTCAGTATTTGGTATTCTCATGAGAGGATCAATGGGAGTTTGTGTTCCTAAATCAAACAAACTAATTTGCTCAAAGAGCTTTATTTTCCTCCCAAACTGCTCTTCTATTTGTGAGCCTACCAGACTGGGTGGTCGTTCAGAGGAGAGCAGGAGGACATAATTTCAATGTCCCCGATCCACTGATTGTCTTTCTTCAACTTCGCTTTCATGGTAGAAGCTCTAAGCAGCATCTATTACCATAAAGGTTCAAATGCCCACTTGTGTTGTTACTCCTGAGTTACTATGACTTTTGTGTGGTAGGTATGATGTTTAGCCCCTGGGGAGCGTGAAGCATTTTGTGCTTTGGATTTAAGGTAATATGTTTTGCTTCACATCTGTGACAAGACAGAAGCGTGCATGTGGTGACTTACCATGGTGTAGATGAAATATGATTATTAAATAAGTGGTGAGGCCGTGTGTGTTTAAGAGAAGTTCAGGTCTATGGAGGCAGATCAGGCTTTGAACTGTGATGTGCCCTGAAAAGAAAACAGGAGCTACCTATGGGTCTGGAAATTATAAGCTTGCGTTAAAGTCTTATTCTGCCTCGTGTACCCTAGACCTTTTTTTTGGTCATAAACCTAAGTTATTCTATTCTGGAATTCCCTCCAGGTTTGCAAGCATGATCTAGACATTTACCCATTTGTCCCAGGGCCCAGACAGGAAAGGTTTCTCTAACACTGCTCCAAGCAACCTGTTGACTTGGAAAAGCCTTGCTCTGCTTCCTGGAGGAATGAGGTGGATTTAAGTGTCTCTGACAGGAGCCTGCAACAAGAGGAGGAAGGTCTTCATGGAATCTGGGGAATGAGATGGGAAACAGAAGGGCTTTGCCAAGATTTATGCTGGCTCGTGGGTGGTTAGGGGCCCGTAGGCAGCAGTTCTCCATCACGCGTCGCCTTGAGTAGCTGCATCGTGACTGAGAGCAGCAGGGGAGGCTGCCTGGGGAAGACATTTTTCTAGGATTTTTTACCATAGCTGCCTCAGAACATTTTTGAGCCCTTCCCGGCCCTTCAAGGAGAAGGTTTATGGGGTGGTTGGGATGCACCACGCTTGCACAGTGGCCATATGAAAATCCACATGCTGGATTTTGTGAACTGGTGCATTCATGAGAACGCGGACAATGGAAAGCTTTGATGCTTTGGTCCATCAGTGCACGACATCTAAGCTGTCCTAGCTGCTGGTTAACAAGGAGCTAGAAGTGGGTCAGGAAAAAACCAGACTGGGATTCATTAAGGGCTTTGTTCATCACTGTTTAAACACAGACAAGAACAGGATTCATCCACCTAAATATATGCATTAGTACCTTTTGAGAGATCTTTAAGCTTCTGGAGGGGCAGCTGGTGATGAAGGGCAGTGTTTTACAGTACCTCAGATAATGCTAGATGCTGATATTTAGGCACCTGAATTCATCCCAGAGGGTGGGATTCTGCTCACAGTTTAAGATATCTAAACCTGAGGTGCCTCTGTGAGCTGGGTCCCTAGGCTCCTGCTAGTGAGTGGAGATGTTGGTCGAGCCTGGAGAGCTGTTCAGCTGAGCATGTGCAGGTGTCTGCTTCACTGTAAGATCCCCTGCCTGCTTTGGCTCCACTGAGTCAGATGGGAGTTTAGAGGTGTTTCTCAAATGCAGGCACTTAAACTCAAATGTCTGCCTTGGCGAGGTCAAGCCTGGCTGGATGGTGTGATTCAGGTGCCTAAACCTACATGCCTATTCCTGACTGAAGGTCTGCTGCCATCTGCTAGCTGCTGACCCATCAGGGTCTGGATTTCCAACATGTCTTGTGCTATATCTACCAGCCCCATGTGGATGCCTTGGATATATTGCACCTGCAATGTCAGCTCTCCCACTGAGCTCTGGAGAGGTGGCTCTTGATGAGAACAGCCCCGTGTCCACGTTCCCTTCCTGCATTTCATGACCATGCCTTGCTCAACCAGCCCTAAATCCAGCCAAGCCTGTGCACAGGAGCATGTCTACCAGCCGAGCCAATTCCTGTTGGTTTCTTGCTTTCCCATCTCCTGTACAATGGTGGTCATCTCCTTTTCCAGGTGGAGCAGATGCGAATGGCCTGGGGGAGGTGGAAGGGTTCAGAAAAGCCTAAACCGATGAATGACTGCAGTGTGTAGCCCTTCTGCAAATATCCCAGCAATTTTGCCCAGTTTGCTGATGGTCTGGGCGTGAAATCAGGTATAGGAGCTTTGTTTCACATGAACTCAGCTCTCACTTCTGGACAACCAGTGAAATGTGACTTTACATGAGGGACGGTATGGGTGAGGGTGTTGTGGTTTTTTTTTTTTTTTTTCTCGGCGTTGAAATGTGTTCTGTACGCTCTTGTCTAACATTGTGGGATTTCTTGCAGAGTTGGCTAGACACTTTGGCATGCGAAGCGTAACAGCCCCTAACCAAGCCGGCCCAGCTGAGTACTAAAAGCAGTAACACATCTTTCTCTGTAACCCGTCACTTGTTTGAATGCTACTGTGTATTATTGGATTGCATTTGAAAAGGTCTTGGCTGTCGCAGGAATGAAGTGTGACCATTGGCCAGGCTTTGCTGAAGGCCGTATTATGCATAGTGTCTTTCTAAAAATGTCTCTAATATCAGGATTGGGCCAGACCCCAATTCTGAGTCCATGACCTATTGCACATTTGCACATGGTGCTCAGCAGGACTCAATGCAGCCAAATAATTAAGAACCGGATGGTCAGGAAATGGACCGGAGCCAGTCCTCTGCTGTCATGAGGCCATAATGTTGGCAGATGCCATAATGGGCAGAGGGGGGAGATGATTTTTTTTTTTTTTTTTTCTTTTTCGGATACTGCAGATGCCCGAAGATAGGGCACTTTCGGTATTACCCTGACAGGAGGCAGCTCTATAAAACAGACTCTGTTCTAACTTGCTATTTTAAGGGGTGGTTATACCTTACCCGTTTAAAGTCAAAACGTTAACCTCTTTTGGGGGAAGGGGGAGAAGGGGAGAACTAGAACTATAAATATCTCTTTATAATCTGTGGGCAAAATGCAGGTTATCTGTGACTGTCCAAATAATGTGTCTGCCCTCATGTTGCCCACGGAGGATTCCCAAGCGTAAGCCTATCTCTGGAGAAGGTGGGTGAGAACATTCAGATGCCATTTATAAGGAGATGGATATGCTGTTGTGCCACGAAGCATCTTTATTGCAGTCTGATTCAAAAAGGATGGGATCCTTTGTTTAGCATCAGTTGGTTTATGGGTATGGGGTTCTGTACAGCACCTGGGGGGCTCTTACCACCTTTCTCTCTCTCTATGATGAATAACCATTGACTCTCTCTTTGCTTTCTTCCCTTCCCTTCCTGATACTGCTTCTCCTTCCCATGCTGCTTTTTTCTGTTGAAAATAATCTTCTCTTTCCATTCCCTCAGTCTCCTGTGTGAACACCGTGGTTCCACTGGCTTTGCTCTTCCTTCTGTATTTACTCTTTGTTGTGGTCTGAAGAGAGCTATTCCCATGCAAGCTACCTCCAGGCAAGATCTGGACACCTTCCTATATGGAGATTCACTTTCTTTTGCTTTGGGAATAAGTTAAAGATATACATTTACTTTCTGATATCTTGAACAAGTTATTTCCCTCCTTTAGGGATCTGTGAGATGAACCTAATTTCTCATTACAAAACTCACTGCAAATGTTTGACTATTAAAATAAATAAATGAATTAAGAAAGGATTAGAAACCAAGCCTTGCTACTGATAGTTGCAGTCAAGAGGCATAGGCAGGTCCAAAGTTTAACGTGAGAGTCCTCGTGTGGAGGGGACATAATCCACTTCGGTTTCCAAAGGTTTAAATGTCTTCCCTTTCTTTTCCACCTTGAGTTTGAAGACTTCGGTCATAAGTGCTCTGCTTTTTTTCTGGAGAGAATAAAATATACATTTCCATCCTAGTTGAGAACACCTTATAGATGGTTCAGCCAATACATTATGGAACTTATGCTAGCCTGGGACTTGAACCTTGCAGTGTGTTCCTTCCTGGACGATGGCTTGTGTAGACAACAGTTGGGTGCAGCAGCCCCTGAATGCCTTTGTGATGCCATCTCCCTTTATCCCCTCACCAGAATCCCTACACAGTGTTTGGCCAAGTGGCTTTTCCACCCCTGGGTCAAGCTTTCTGTAAACACTTGTGGCCTTGCTCACTGTCTTGCCTGGTCAAATCTTAAGATCTGCTCACCCCGAGGTGCTGCTGAAGCATCAAGGCAGCAGTTGAGGTTCCCCATCCTGACATGGGGCAGCTCCTGCTTGCTCATGAGGGGGCAGATGGTGCAGTCTTTAGTGCAGGGAGTCTGTTCCCATGGCCTGAACTGAAAATTTAAAGTCTCCTTACCTCCCTGAAGAGTGACTGCCCCACATCCTTTCTCTGGTTGAAAATTGAAGACTGCTGCCCTAGTCCCCTGCAGCTACCAGCCCTGCTGTAGTCCCCAGGGGTCACTGACTGATGGGCTGAGGGCAGAGCCCACTGGGATGGACACTTCTCACTGCAACATCAACCCAGATTTCACGTTTTTCCCCTTGAAACCTTCTATGTGAGAAGCGAGATTCCCCTTCCAAGCTGCCTACAGCTGGTGCTACAGGCAGAGTAAATCCTGGGGGCTGCTTTAAAGCACTTGGAGTTGCTGAACCCTTCACACAAGGGTCTGTTTTCCATTTCTTCACATCTTTCAGAGAAAGGGAGGGCACAGAGGAGACTGAGGCAGCCTCGGGCTTTACCCTGCGTGAAAATGTGCTTCATTCAACACACGTTTGGCCAGCAAGCAATGGCGCTCTTTGTTTTTAAGAGCACATGCAGGCTGCTTCATTGCTAGCAGAAAAAAAATTGGCAGGTCCTTATGGATGTGCTGCCACACTCCAGAATAGGATCCTTAATACAGGTTGGAGAGGTGTAAGCTACCTGGATGCTTTTGGAGCTGATGGGTTTGGCGGTGGCAATTCAGGCTGCTGCTTTCGCCAATTTATATATCATTTCAGCAACATGAAGGTTTTCCCTCAGTCACAAAGTGACCCGGGTGGGATGCTATACCCAGTCGCTACTGGTGGAAACAGCACAGCTTCACCATGTTTCCGCTAAGCCCGTGCTGCCACCTGGGAGCTGTGTGAGTTTAAGGTGGTATCCTGTGTGTGGTGGTGTGGAGAAGGTTCCTACTGTGTGGAGAAGGTTCCTACTGTCCACGCTCACGTTCTGGAGCATGTGCCACCCCACCTGTGAGTTTGTGCACATTACTCCCTCTTTTCTCCACTAAACCAGCTCCTTCCACTTCTGTTACATCTTATCTCATTGTTCTTATTAAAATAGATAAATAGGTGTTAAAATATGTATTAATCTCTTGGTTGCATCAGAGCTTCAGAATTCTGTCTACGTAGATGAGTGCCAGCACTGGAGAGCCTTTGTACGCCTTACAAGTATCGTTAACTAGCCATGTTCTGGCAGGTAGATGTCATATTCCTGGAAGCTGGGAGCCTTCTGAAACAAGTATTTCCTGCAGTGTGTGTTTTCTGTCCTCTTCCAACAGACAGTTTTTGTATTGTCATCAACTTTGTGTTCCAGGAGTGTCTTCTAGCAAATGTTTTTTTTGCTCTGTGTCTTGGTTTCTTCCCCCGTAACTGATTTTCTTTTGGGGCTGTGTGTATCTGCAGGTCATCAAAGCTGGAGTGGAGACAACCTGTAAATGCCACGGTGTATCCGGATCCTGTACTGTCCGAACGTGCTGGAGGCAGCTCTCTCCATTCCATGAAATAGGGAAGCAGCTAAAACAAAAGTACGAGACATCGCTCAAAGTGGGCAGCACTACCAACGAGGCCACGGGGGAAGGAGACATCTCCCCACCCAAGAAGTCCATCCCTGGTCACAGTGATCAAATCCCAAGGACTACAGATCTTGTCTACATTGACGATTCCCCGAGCTTCTGTATGATGAGTAGATACTCTCCTGGGACTTCGGGAAGGAAATGTTACAAAGACAAGAACTGTGACAGCATCTGCTGCGGGCGAGGGCACAATACCCAGAGCCGGGTGGTCACCCGCCCGTGCCAGTGCCAGGTCCGTTGGTGCTGCTATGTGGAATGCAAGCAGTGCACCCAGAGAGAAGAGGTTTACACCTGCAAAGACTGACGCGTCTTCTGCTTGATGGCAACCCTTGGTGACGGGCGATGGCGATCTATGAGAACTACATATGGAGACAAACAGGGTTTGATTGACCTTCTGGGATCTGAAAGCTATGTTGAGACATAAGCACTTTGTAGGGTACAGGTGACCCAGCTGTGTTGCTGTTTTGTTTTTGTTTTTGTTTTGTTTTGTTTTCCTGTAGACTGAATTTTAATGAGGTCCAACCATGTGGAAATAAGTGCCTGTCACACTGGGGTTAGACACCAGCTGAACTTCACCTTAGTCGTCCGCGCGGTTTGACAGATCATTCAACCTTGGAACATCTTGATCGTTTCACCAATCCTCCATGAACTCCTGGGCTATTATATTCTCTTTGGCATAAATAACCTGTACTACTTTATTCCTGAAGCTTACCCAACTGCTTAGAGAGCTAAGCAGATATGGAAGAAAGATCTTTCTGCTTTGAATGTGATGGCATGGGAAGTGGTCGTTTATTTCCCCTTCTAAAACTGGAGGGAGGTGCGTAGGGTAAGCAGGAACAGCCCTGATGGTTCCTCTAGTGGAGTTTCCGCACATCGAGCAAAGAAGGCTCTGACAAAGAGACCCACTGGGAGGGTGAGCTTTTGAACGACAGCTCCACATCCACATGCTTTGATCACCAAATTCAGCTCAAAATGTTGGGTCCACCACGTTGCAGACAGAAATATATCCAAGAAAGAGGTTGGGAAGACAGTAGAAAACCAGATGTGCCTGTCCTCTTCAGTCCAATCACGTGTTCTTTTTTTAAAACAATTTCTTCAAATGCAGTTTCTTTAGCACTATCGCTGTCTTAATTTTTTTTTTAAAAAAAAAAAAACCACTAGATACTTTTGTTTTATTTTCACTTCATGCATGATTTATTTTTCTCTCCTCTTCCCACCTCTTGCTGATCGAATTCGCCCTGTGGTAACTGCTTCAGAAATCTGAACTGGAACTTTTTAGTCTTATGCCAGCTGAATTTGGACGTGTGTTTCTGAGTAGGACAAGAGAAATTCCAGTGTATCTTGGAACGCAGTGCTGTCTTGCATTGTATAGCAGCCATTTTGGACTGGATCAGACCTCTGGAGGAGTTGACTTTTCTTTTACTAGGTCATCATTCCATTTACTCTAAACCATGGCAGTGGTACATGACACAAGCTGTATGTAAACCCTATGACCTTAAGATTTTTTTTTTTTTTTAACCACTAGATCGAGAACTGTATTTTAAAAATACAACTGCTAAATGGTAACCAACTATTGGATTCAGAACAACCAATCGATGAAGAGACAAACTATCGAGTGGCCAGAGAAGCCAGAGATTGACTGCAGTGGTAGATCACTCTGACGCTGTGAAACAGATGACAACCTTCAGCATTTTGGTTTTCCTTTGAAGAGGATACTTACAATCCAGGACTTGATGTGGCAATATCCTTCAGTTGTATAAAAGTGGATTGATTGCAAGCAGCCAGTGCATGCCTCAATGAAGCTTCCTGAGGAAACACTGGAGAGAAGAGGGCATTTTGTTTTATTTTTGGTAGCAATTTTTGCTTTGTCCAGCAGTAGCAATCAGCACCAATTTCCACCAGTTTTATGTAAGATCTGGCTCTTAAAAGAGGAAAGCTGGCTGGAGTTTTTCAAGCAGTAGTAGACGTTAGCCAAGCAAAAAGAGATCAGTTTTCCAAGATGGACCATTCTTTTTCAAGGTGTTTTTTCTTTTCTTAATTTTTTTTTCCTTTTTTTTGAAAATTTTTTTCCCCAAAAAGTAGCCACTAATATTTAAGCTGTTCATGTGCATCAGTAGTAGATGTTAGCCAAGCAAAAACAGATCAGTTTTCCAAGATGGACCATTCTTTTTCAAGGTGTTTTTTCTTTTCTTAATTTTTTTTTCCTTTTTTTAAAAATTTTTTTCCCCAAAAAGTAGCCACTAATATTTAAGCTGTTCATGTGCATCTACTGGGAGGAGAAAAGGTTTTGGTTTTTTTTTTCTCGGTAACAAATACCTGCAATCCAGCCTGGCTCATTGGCATCAAATCTTGAGGTGGGGGCATGGGGACGGGCAGGATGTTACTATTAATAGCGCTATGGTCCTGCAAAGTGAACCGTACTGTCTCTTTTTTGAGGTTTTCTTATTTGCTGTACAATTCCGGAGGTTGGGGTAGTGCTGGAAAAGGAGGAATCCACACATGGTGTTTGTCCCTTCCACCACGGCAAATGCGCGCGCTGGTGCATTCGACGCAGAAAGTTTGCAGGAAGGTCTCACAGCTTCTGGGAGATGCACCGCTTCGAAAGTCACCCACGAGCAGTTTATCTAATGGTTTAAAAAAATAAACTGACTAGAAACCTATTATTCAGTGTGTGCACGTGTGTATAAATATACACACGTGCTGACACATAAATATATATATATAAATATTGAACGAACATTTATTTATTGTAAAGCCCTTCAGAAGGACCTTCTTATGGTTTCAATGTGGTATTATGTTAAATTCTCTTTCTCCCTCTGTCTCTCTCTCTCACACATATGTGCAAACTCACTGTTACATTTTTGTGTGTGTGCTAGAATAGTTCTTCCCCTCCAAAGTAAGGCTGGATCCAAACCTGCTCAAAACGTGAGGATTTTTGGGTCTGAATTACTATTTCTGGCCCCATTCTTTTTTTTTTTTTTAAAAATTGTTCTTAATTAAAGAATGGGCCACAATTTATGTGCATTATTATTATTATTAATTATTATTAATTATTATTATTATTATTGTTATATTTAAACCATGGGCCTCATTTTCCTTCTTTTCACTGGTGTCTCTGTCTCCATTGACCTCGCTGGAGTAACTCCACATTGCACTGGTGTGAGAGGAGAATGAGTCCCTAGATGCAGAAGAGAGGGCAGCATTGGCATCAATATTGCAGAGAAAATGCCCGGGTCGCATGGGATAGGGTAGCTTGGTGTGTTTGGCAGTGGGGGGGAGAGAGAGATGGGTGGGCAATAAGGCAGACTGTCAAAGCTTGACTAGAAGAAAGAGGCAAGGAGTGAATGAACTACTGAGTGAAAGAGCTCTTCTGTGTATTATAACTCACGCACTGAAGCCTGGATGCTTTCTGTAAGTATTTAAAAAAAGAAAAAACCACAAAAAACAAATTGTATTTATGTTAATGTGGATATATTACTTGCCTGTTATATATTGTAAATAGCAAGGTTTATTCTCCTGTGGTTAAAAAAAAAATTATAAATAACTAAATAGTAGCGAGGCACATGTGTTAAATGTATAGGCAGTGTATAAAATATACTAACACTCTGAAATCAGGAGAACTTGTCTTCTTGGCCTTTTGACCTAGGGTGGTAAAATGTATGTGGGTTATTTTTCTTCTTCCCCCCACCGCGTTGTGTGTGTTTTGGGTGGCGGGGTGTTTAGTTCCAGCATTTTCCGATGTTTGCCTTATCTTTGAAGAAAGAATGGGGGGAAAAGCCTCATTTTGGAAAAATCCAGTGGAGCTTGAGTAGGATGGAACAAGTAGCAGCTGGTAGAAAAGTGTCAAACCCTCTGAAAACCCCCTCAAGTGCTCGACCTGGGTTTTCTGCTGGTGATAGATGTGTGTTGGAATTCAATTGACCCATGGAGCAGGAGCTTCTGCTTGTGCTACTCCATACGCCAGTTCAGAAGATCCTAGATAAGAGACCCCAAAGTTCTCTATAAAACATTGGGCAGTGTCCTGTAAACCCTTTTTTGTTCCAGCTGTATGAAACTGGATTTTTCCAGAGAGGCTAATTCTACCACCACACCATTGGACCTCCGGTGCAATTCAATGAAATTGCTCGTTTTTGTAAAACTACTACAAGAGTGGATTTGGGTCCCTGAATCTTTCATGGTGTCATTTCATACAGAAAAAAAAGTGCAAAGCAACTTTTTTTCCTTTTTCTTACCCCCAGAGAAACAGGTTTTTACAGCAGATGTAACTGGAGAAGGATGGATGGGTGTAGGGGAGGTCTCTGGTTTCTGATCCCCTTTCACCCCCTGTCCCCCCAAAAGTGTCAAAGTGTTGGTTCTCCTAAGCTGATCCAGCAAGACTTGCGAGATCAGTTTTGGGGTGGGGGGGTGCAACCATTATTTATATAACTTTTTTATTAATTTTTTTAAAAGAGAAGTTAGCTGATGGAAGAATATTTTTATTGAATAGTGCATTTAGTTATGTCAGAAATATAAAAAAATATATATAATATTTTTGTAAACAAGGCAAACTGAAGATGTTTGCTGTTTTATATTAGAATTTTCTATTAAAAAAAAATAAAAACCCACACAAATAATTGTTGCACCCGTCATCTGTTTTTTAACAAGCTTCTATTCTGTGTGACTGACTCATATATGCTGGATGTGGAGACATGCAAAACAAGTCCTAAACATTACGTTCTCATTCGTCTTCCAGCTCTCAAAAGGCTCCCGTTGGTGAAACAAGCAGTATTTAATCCAAGGGGCTTTTTTTTTTTTTGATTCTTGACACTAAAAATGACTTATGAAGAATCAGTAACTTGTAATTCAAATACAAAAACCTACCCCAAAACCTCAAGCATACTTTTCAGTTGTGCATCCTGGTCTTGAGAAGGCTCTGGATGGAGGAAATCCAGATAACTAAATACTTGCCATTTATCTCAGTTGGCCTGGGAAGAATGACTCTTAAAAAGGTGGTTGGGGGAAAAAAAAAAAATTAATCTGAGTACATGGGAAGGTTAAATGAAAAGGACCAAATTCCAGGCTTGATCTAACACTAGTGATTTTTATCTAGTTGAATGGGGAAGTGTAAAACTGGGGAGCTGGGAACTTGGTCTGCTGTGGTTCAGGAAGCCTGTCATTCACCTTTGGAAGCAGGGGTTGAGTTATAGACCATCTGTTTTCAAAAGAGCTTTTTGGGATTGAGCAGGGGCGAAATAGTTTCTGAGGATTTTTTGTGATCGGCCAGCTCGTACACATCTGCCTTCCTTCAGCCCAGGTCTTGAATTTCTTTGTTAATCATTTTTCAGCTGCCCTATTTTAGCCAACACATGAGGAGAAATGAGGCTGGTTTGGCTGTAGTAGGGTTGGATGAGAACCCAGATGAAGGGACAGATTTCTCAAGGGTACTTTCATGGAGTAGATGCTGCTTAAGGTAATTTTCTGGGGGATTATAGCGCCTGTGAAAAATTCCTCAGTTGATGTTGCAATAAAATTAGGTCTGTTCTGTACTCACTAAAACAGGTGCAGCAAAGCTCTTCGTTCCTGGTTTATTCAGCTCTGTGCACATCTGTTGGGTTGAGTCTGGCTTCCATGGTCAGCTCATCCTGGCTTTCAGTTTTCAGGATGCTAACTAGGTGATGACTTCTGGAAAGTAAGAGAAATAGTGCCTTTTATGACCATTACTACCCACGTAGCTTGAAGGAGGCTCAGTATGGCACAGAATCAGGCCTGTAGAAATCTGGTCATTGCTAAAGCAGTCAAGCTTAGGGCTGTGGATGTTACAATTGAATAGCTTTTAGATCTATTTTTCACTCATGAACATTGGATTTGACCAAGCTGTTTACATGTTCCAGAAAACAGAATATTTCTGAACAAAAAAAAAAGAAAAGGGGTGGGGGGAATCTCTAGTATTTGTGGGTGGGGAGGAAAAGCAAATGGATATTGCAAGCACAGTTTAGCTCTGGCATCATGGTAGGCTTCCTGTAACTACATTTCTTCAGGGACAGGGAGTGAGTAGGGTGTAAGTTAAGACCATAAATGATTCAGACACATAAAATTCAGCAGGCTGTCAGGGGACACATCTGAATAACTCATTTTTCTTAGTTGTTGCTGAATGTTTTCAGAAATGGGCAAAATTTCTCAGCAGCATTGGGCAAGGTGACCCAAAAGGACGGGAGATTCCTCCTTCACAGTCCTCCCTTTCATCACAGGGTTGCTCAGGAAAGTTGGGAGAGATGCTGGAGTAATTAGCATAGTGGGGCATTTGCAATGGGCCTAGAGTCATCCCCCCTTAGATAAGGAGCCCGCAGCCTGCAATCAGTGTAGGCACCTCTAGAAGGTGTTTTGGCCCATGTGGAGGTGCTAGTTTCTCACCACTGACAATAGAAGGGGATAAAGACATAGACACCTAGGTTAATAGAGGGGGGGATGAATTCAGGACTAGTCAAGGTATGTGTGGATAATCCCACCAGCTCCCCTTGGGCATGGACCCATCTGAAACAGAGATCACCAAACTAGCACAGGAATTTTCTCTTGTTCCACCCCACCCCAGTCTCTAACAATGCCCTTTGAGGCCTGAATGTAAGGTCTAGGATTTGTTTTGCACCCTTGGGATGGCATTTCCTTTTAAAGGGAGGTGGGAATACTAACATGAAGGATTAATATTTTTCTTTTGGTTTTTTTTGTTTGTTTTTTTTTTTTTTTTGTTTGTTGGTTTTTTGGTTTTTTTTCCAATGTCTTATGGGAACCTAAGTTATTTTTCTCTACCTCATATGTACAGCTTGTAGGTATAAATCTGATTCTGAGTGACTGTTGAGAATGTATTTAACTTATTTAACATCTTTGTATAACAAAAAAAGCCAGAACAAATGAAACAATAAATGTATTTTAAATTATACTTGAAGCGTGCTCCTCTTTCTTCACATCTGTTGAAAAAGGTCTACATTCAGTGGTTGCAGGAGCCCCTGTGCCTCCCTCAGCACTAGTCCTGACCTCTGGTCCTGGACCCAGCCTGTACCTGTAGCTCATGTAACCCTCAAAAGGCTGTTAAGCCTAGTAGGGTGGCAAGCGTGTTGCCTAGATGAGTAGGATGGCGTATTTCCAGCCTGAGGTTGCAGTATGCTTTGGGAGAGGTGAAATGATCTCCATTAATTGGTTGAGTGGTGGAGATCCTCATCTATTTGGTCCCATTGCAGTCTTCCCCACTTTGAAAGCCCCCAGGCTTTCAGGGGAAGGAATGCTCACAGCCTTCATAGGAGAAAGTGTCCTCCTTTTCTGGATGCAGTAATTATGCCTTCAGAAAGCCGAGTCAACAGCTCAGGAAGCAGGTCCTTAGCAAGCCCAGCCTTGGAAACAATGAACCCTTGCCAAGTGAACTCCGAGATCTGTCCATCTTAGGTCCTTGAGCTGGCCCCCCAACCACAGCCAACGTAGTGCTTTCGAAGTTAAAATGTAGTTGTCCTCCTAGTGTTACTGTGAGCTGAAGAAATGCCTCTGTGCCAATTTTGCATGACAGTGGAGTGACCTGTCTACAGCAAGGCCACCCCCCCTGATTCCTACTCTCCTCCCTAGATATTCTACTCTCCCAGTGAAACCCCTTGCAATGTATGATCTGATTCAGGACTGTTACAGAGCACTCTGGTTTGGGACAGTTGCTGTGCCAGTGTTTTGAGCAATACAATGCTAAACAAGCTCAGGAGGTTGAGGGACTGCACCAGCTTTTCACAGGATTGCATTAGTCATCATACGTTGCTGGAGAAGTCATGATACCTTGTCAGAATGTCACTCTCATGAAGTGATTGCAAAGTTACTCTGATCGAGAATCTGGCAGGAGCTCAGAATAGGGGGGACGTGGCCAAATTTAGTCTGGCTGAGTGACAACAATTAAAAAACTTGGCATTATCCCACGTTACATATTGTCTTGCCTGATCAAATGTCTTTTTCTTCACAATGCCCCCCTGGAGCCATTTAGTACCCAAAATTCATTTCAGCTGAGCTTTAAATAAACAGAGCCTGTTGCTGTTCATCTCACAACCTACTAACGACTTGAACGTGGATGATTTGGGTTTGCCAAGCCTCTGAGAAACAATACGGTGCCCTCATAGTGGGTGCATGAGATGAGATGCTGCTTTTCTGGACCACAGCTGTGGGATGGTTCACAGACGCTGCTTTTTCATGTGGATGAGGAGAAAGCTGAGAAATCAACCAGCATCCACCTGAGGTCCAACTGCTCAAGATGTTTAAAACAAACCAACCACTCAACCCAAAACCTAGCCCTGGAGTAGACAAAACTTGTGGTAGAAAAGATCTTATTGAGATAGCACAGGGTGGGCTATTAAGGAAGAGGGTATTTAGATTGCTGGACTACTGTCTGTTGAAGCAGGCAACCAGGCATAGACACCCCTGTCGTCTGCCTCAAGGGTCAAGTAGTCATGGTAACATAAAGCACCTTCATGGGGTGGGGTAAGAAAAAGCACATAACCAGCAGTGGTAGTTCAGCTGGCAGGAGGTAACTTCCTACCCTGCAGTAACTTAATGGCTTTCATGCTGTGCCCAGGTACGCCTTCTCAATGGTATGGCACCCTGTCGAGGCACCCGAGAGTGGTCCAGGTGATTGAAACAAGCAGACAGCCCACCCAAGTTGCTTGGCAGGCTGACTGGGCACGTGACAGAAAAACTGAGCTTGGAAAGAGCTTTAGCTACAGCTGTCCTTTCAGTGTACCCTTGACAGACTTCTGTACATCCCAAGTTAGACTGTTAAACAAGGGCTACTGTGTTCTTGATGGTGTGCTGGAGGATGTTCAAAACCTCTGGGTTGTGTCTCCAAGGTGCCTCACAAAGTTAGAGTTGGTTATCTGTTTCTCTCCTGCCCATGCATGAAAAGTTCTTGCATTTATTTTTCGTTGCAATCGCATTTTCCACTGTGATGCAGCAACCACATCCAGGCCTTTAACCAACCCTTTAAGAGATGGCTCCTCAGTACTTTACATAGAATCAGCACTGTCCATCATCAAACAGAGGTGATGGTATCTTTATCCAGTATCATGCTGATGTTAGTATCGTATCGCATTGTTGCACTCCTCACAGCTTATTATCTGCAGCATCCACCCAAGGAAACATTTACTAAATCAGTGAGAACCCTACACAACCAATGCACCTTCCACTTCTGTTTTGCTTTGCCCTTTGTTGTGATGAGAATGATCAGCACCATGGTCTGAGGAACCAGGCAGACACTTTGGCTGATATTTGGTCCAGGAGGTTTTAAGCAAGAAGAGTGGATGATTGGAGATGATGGGATTGGAGATGGAGGATCCATGGAGCTACCTCTGGTCTATGTCCTGTCAAACCCTGCCGCATACCTCCCTGCCTTCTTCAGCTTCCCATCTGACCTTGCATTGCACTTCCTGGCAGTTGGGTAATGAGAAATCACAGGCTTGAAACCTCACAGCCAGCCTCCGCCAGACCCTTAAAGAGCTGCTAATGTGAGTCGTAAAGCCGCAGTAGCCTAGGATGTAACAGCGTTTTGACAGCTGTTCCCACAGAGGAAGTGGGTGAAGCTAGAATGCATATTGTAAGAATTTGGGATTAAAAAAAGAAAAAAAAAAAAAAGAGTATCAAATGAGAAACTTCACCTCCAGAAAAATAAAATGGGTTTCCTTCCTCCTTTTCTCCCACTGCTTTCCTTAGGGCCACTGCTAGGTCTTTGCAAGAAGGTGGTTTCAGCCTGCATCTGTGGATGCGCTGAGCAGCAGGGGAGCATGAGAGCTGAAGTAAAATCCAATAAACAATAGAGGTGCCTTCGCTTAGGAAGGAGGAAAGACTTGCCTGAACTAGAAGCTACACCTCTGAGGCATGTGTTTTATGTGGAACTGTGTGTGTAATCCAGCTAGGAAACGAAACTGGGCGCGGCAGAATGTAGAAGAGCATGTGCATGAGCAAAAAAAACGAATGAGGAGAAAGAGAGAGAAAAAATAATGAGGGGACAAATTTTATAAAGAGCTTCCTCTTAAATAGGCGTGAAAGATGAAAATAGGACTGTTACTTGGACAAAAATAAATTTAACCACCGTGAGATGAGATGGGAGAGTCAGGTCACAGATATTGATTCATCTTCGTAATTAACATAGCTCAAGCTGCGTAGGTGCTTTTGAATATCTTGTTGTAAAGGTCCTAGATGAGTTATTCAAGAGACAGATGCTATGCCTACTCTCTTTTAGTCTAAATAGAAGTACAGATACGGAGTCAGAGAGATGAAAGAAGACTAGAAAGCAGATGTGACTTGCCCAAACTCATGCCTTGGTCATTTTGAGAACCAGGCCTAGAATCAGGTAGTTACAAGTGCCCTCAACACTGTTTGAGATGCGAGGGTACCACCGCTGGCCAGGAAAAATACACGAATCATGCTACACTTCAGTGTTCATATCCTGCCTTTCTGCAATGGGAAGCAGGCGGGATAGCAGCATGATTTGTGTGTTTTCCGATGGATTTGCTTCCAGCCTGGCTCTCCAGGCTTGTGCTAGAAGCTCTCTCCTCCACTTCTGCCAATTACTAGTCTTGCAGTGGGAATCGAAGCTGGCTGGAGATGGTGCTAAACATATGACTCCCCTGTGCACCGTTGGCTATGGTACTGGTGGGCTGTAGCCAGGCTAATAAAGGGTATAGCTGCTGTCAAATGCAAAACGGAGCATTTCCCACAGGACCTGGTGTACAGAGATAGCGAGAGGAGATGCTGCCAGTTGCTTGGAAAAGAGGAGGAGCCATTTAACTGTCTACATCCTCTCCCGGGTCATCTCTGCTCCTACTTCCAAGATTCACAGTGTCAATATAGGGAGTGGATTAGGCTTTCTGGCTACATCTCCACTAGTTAATTAAACATAGCTCTTATGCTGATGCCACCTGGCATAAAACAGCCCACATCCAACCTGTTAAATACTCTTGCCTTCCAGAACAAGGTGGCTCTATGCAAAATGTCTCCTGGGAATGGTCCTTGGCCCATGCTAACTCTTGAATCGTGCCCAGGAATTGCTTGGGAGTGTGCTTTTACCTGAGCCAAAGGCGCACTGGGGATTTTCTAATATTTTAACAATATATGTGACCAAGTTCCACTGCCCAAGAATGCTTCTTGCCACTCTTTAAATCTGCTAAAACACATGCAGAAATTCAAGTGCTCTACAAATAATCCTTGCATACTAAGCCCAGAGTATTAGTTGGTCAGTTCTCTCATTCTGCTGGTGAGGAACCACATGTCAGAGAAGGTTGGCCGTCCTGGTTGACCAGGACTAAAGCAAGAAACAAGTCCATCACAGCTGCACCAGCACATCAGCCTCTAGATACCTCTGAAATTATTTCTGTAGTGTAACTATAACTAGACCTCACAAAACTCATCACTTTTTGGATAAGGCATAGCCAGACCTTGAAAAAGACCTCATGCCAAAAGACGACCAAAGCGGAGGTAATCCTTTTGTGTGATTATCACTATTTGTAGGCCCTGTGTAGCCTTCTGCTGCTTCTTTGACAAGCTCAAGGACTGAACAGCCACAGCTTCCTTTAATTATTTAATGAGGTACCTATATAAGGAATGTAGGTGGTACAATATTCACCTGTAGTTAATGGAGAGGTAATCATACTTTGAGAATAACAGAAAGGGTAAGTGGTACCTCTCATATGCTTCTTTCTCCATTGACTGTTTGTGCCTTGGCTTATCTGTATGTGCATGTATATGTGTCTGTGCTTATATATTTACATTCACATATCCTGTAAATTTAATGGCTGGCAGCATTCACTACCAGAATGCCAAACCCAGGGACTGATACAAAACCTTCTGGAGTCAATAGAAGACTTTAATAGGCTCTGATTGGAGTACGAAATCCCACATCCATGTAGCTGATATTAGAATATCAGTTATAAATATTAGAGTTCAAGTCCAGACCCTATGTTTCTGTCTACTGTCCACCTCTTCTTCAATGATGAACTACCTGTACGAAGTCTCCGATAGTAACCCTGGTTTGTTAAGTGCACTCTGGCCAATAGCTCCTGCCTTAAAGAGCTTGATATTGCATCAGGTAAGACAAAGGGGGAAGAGTTTCAGAGCTCTGGTTGCCCAGGGCCTTCCCCACTTCTCTATGCTATGCTCTCCCTGTTTACCATCACCTTCAGCTCCCACTGGCTTTAATAAGGATTTAGGCTTAGCATCAGAATGATACTTCTGTCCCGGCTGTGCTTTCATTTATGGCTGTCTTAACTTCTCCAGGCAGTGTTATTTTCTTTCCTAGTTTTATAGAATTGTTTAGGTTGGGAAAGCCCTTTAAGCTCCCCCAGCCCAACCATTCCCCTACCCCTGCCATCCTACCCCCTGGCCCTCAGCACCGCGTCTGCCCAGTTTTTAAATCCCCCCAGGGCTGGGGACTCGACCCCTTCCCTGGGCAGCCCCTTCCAGGGCCTGACA
>NW_009259867.1:1535577-1542249 GCF_000687185.1 Egretta garzetta | reverse complement strand
CTTTTCAGCTTCCCCTGCTCTGCCAGGGGTACAAGAAGCTGGGAGGGGGCACAGCCAGGACAGCTGACCCCAACTGGCCAAAGGGCTGTTCCACGCCATATGACAGCATGCTCAGTATAGAAACTGGGGGGAGTTGGCTGGGGCACAGTGATTGCTGCTTGGGGACTGGCGAGACCTTGTTCCGTCGGTGGTGAATGGTTGCATCTCTTGTTTTGTTTTGTTTTTTTTTCCTTGGGTTTTGTTTCTCACTCTTTTGTGGTTTTCCTTTTCATTAGTTATTATTATTATTATTAATATTATTATTATTATTTTATTTCAATTATTAAACTGTTCTTATCTCAATCCATAAGTTTTCTTACTTTAGCTCTTCTGATTCTCTCCCTCATCCCACCAGAGGGAGGGTGAGCGGTTGGCTGAGGCTAAACCACAACGTTTCCAAGGTGCTAATTGCAAGGTCACTCATCATAAATTATCACTCGTTTCTCCCCCTCACTTTCGTGGAAGAATCCCTCAATGGATTATGCATATTAAAGCAGGACCAGGCTCTCTGTGAACAGTGTCCCAGGAGAACTGGGCAGCCTGCTGGGGGGATAGAAAATAAAAGTGGTTGGATACTGAGCTGTAAACTGGGGGGACCTCGAGCCCTAGGGAATCCTCCAACATCTGCTGGAGAAGTCTACCAGCTAACCCTATGTCGTGGTTTAACCTGGCTGGCAACTCAGCACCACGCAGCCGCTTGCTCACTCCCCCCTCTCCCTCAGTGGGATGGGGGAGAGAATTGTAGAAAAGGAAAAAAGTAAGACCCGTGGGTTGAGATAGAGACAGTTTAATAAGAGAGAAGAATAACAACAGTGATAATAATCATAGTAAGAGGATATACAGAATATATAAAAGAAGTGATGCACAATGCAATTGCTCACCACCCGCTGACCGATGCCCAGCCCGTCCCGAGCTGCGATCACTCCCCCCGAGCCATGATCACACAGACCGAGCTGCGACCACTCTGCCCATGACCGACCGACCAACCCCCCCCGCGCATGACATTCTATGGTCTGGAATAGCCCTTTGGTCAGTTTGGGTCAGCTGTCCTAGCTGTGCTGTACTCCCAGCTTGTTATGCACCTGGCCGAGCAGAAGAAGCTCAAAAAGTCCTTGAGTAGTCTGAGCACTACTTGGCAACAGCTGAAAACATCAGTGTGTTATCAACATTCTTCTGGTACTAAATCCAAAACACAGCACTATGCTAGCTACTATGAAGAAAATTAACTCTATCCCAGCCGAAACCAGGACACCCTACCTGATGATTCAGACAGAAGGACAGAGGACTCTGCGTGTCTGATTTCACTGCTTATTGTAAGGATTAGAGATGAAAAAAAAATGGGCTTAGTTACGTCTAACAAGGTAGCACATAATTTGAAGTCTTGGACACAGCTTAAAAAAACCACATAAAGACGACATTTGAGGCATTAGTGGGTGACCTTTACTTGATCTGGTGTCTTGGTTAATTTTACAGACTGGCAAATTATCCCAAGCATCAAGGCTGGTCTACTATCATATTTTTCATGACCAATCCCTCCCTTGTTCTGCTGTTTATTGTCTCCTGGGGCAAGGAAACCTCAACAAAAATAAAGTTTTCCCTTCCCCAGGCGTGAATGACATCACTTGTGCCTGTTAGCCTTTCTTTATTCCTTGTGACAGGTCACTGGGGTATGTACCCATCTCAGAACCATAGTCTGGCTGTACAAGGACACAGCGAGGAGGGGGTATATATATAACTGAGTTTTATTTCTAGACTGTATTGGTTATGAACTTTGAATCTGGTCTCTTTTAAAAAAAAAAAACAACTTACTTCTACCAGCTGACATTTGGAAAAAACATGAAGAAGCCATTATTGGGTTTTTTTGGATGCTCTGGGCAGCCTATCTCAAAGCCCTGGGCTGACTGTGGTCTTGCCCAAACCATGCTTGGTTGACTTTTCAGTGATTCCCTCTCTCTGCTGGGCTGGCTCATCTCGGTCGCTACAGCTGTAATGGCACTGAAATGTTATTGGTCATCTACCATCAAGAGAAATTTTTTACAGTCAAATAATTTGTTTCCTAATTTCCAGGTTACAGCAAATTCTGCATGGAGGCTGCATACAGCACATAACAGGACACATGATGGACTGGGCATGACGCTGCTTGTCCTAAATTGCTTTTCCTTCATGGGTCATCGTGCTAGAGGTGGTGGAAATCTTCGGTCAAGCAATCCTGTGAGCTCCAGTGGGTGTCTCATGCTGTCGATTCCCTCAAGGATAGTTAGTGGTGCCTCTGAGCAAAATGGAAATGATCGTAAATACTGGATAAGTGAAAGGAAAGATGGGAAATGTCTGTTTTGTGCAGATTGGTTGGTTCCATGCAGGGAAGTCAGCTGTTTTATTGTGGCACTAAATTGCATTGTGAATTGAAAGTGCTGTGGTGGAGTGATCTGCAGTGCGAGGGCTTTGCTGTGGAGAAGCTGATGGCACCAAGCAAGCTTTGCATTATCTGGTGGAGGGAAGGTTTCCACTTGCAGTCAGGGCTTGAAGCTACAAAGGTGGGGGGGAAAAAGGCACACATGAAACCTTCTGAAGCTTCAGCAATGTTTGCTGACAGAACATGAGCTGGAATGGGT
Organism: Egretta garzetta; assembly: GCF_000687185.1. NCBI lineage: Eukaryota > Metazoa > Chordata > Aves > Pelecaniformes > Ardeidae > Egretta > Egretta garzetta. Next base: position 1,539,598 of record NW_009259867.1, on the reverse strand, counting down.
TATTTCAACAGCAATAACAGGCCACTGGTGCTAGTGACTACAGCTGATTGGATAATGTTTTGTTTTGATGCTTTTCAGTCAGTGCAAAAAGCAATTTTTTTGCTGGAAAACTGAAAAGGGATAATTTTTTTAAATTAAAAAATGGAACTGTGATGCCTTGTGAAAATCAAAGTTCAATTACTCCTGTTCCCACTCTCCCCTATAGAGTGGCCTCCTGGTCACACCAGACTCCCCTGGTGCACAGCATGTCTCCCTGGAGCGCTGTGGGAGATGAATTGGCCAGGGAGCTTGGTCTGAGTCTCGGAGAAGGGACAGGAGGCATTTGAGCTATAATCTCACAAGCTAGTGTGTGTGTAGGGGGGAAAATGTGTTTTCAGTGCATGGAAGTACAAAGGAAGGGATGGCAGTGAGGAAATCTGATGAAAATAGTGATATTTTTCCATGGAAATCAGAGCATCTCTGAACTGAGCTGAAACCAAAATTCTCCACTGAAAGCAAGTATTTACGGCAATATTTTACTCATGAATATCTGCAGATAAGAGGATTCTTGGAGAAGATAATCATTACAATACTGAAGTCTTCTGATTCCACCTCCTGGCTCCTGTTGCCAAGAGCAACCCAAGGTCAACCTTACCCACACCACCTCAGCTTTACACCTTGCTCACCTGATTTCTCTTGATATATGGGATGTGCTAGAGCCTTCTTAGGAAGTGAAGGCTGTTTACATGTGAATCCATATCTCAGTTTTATTTTGGAATTCTTTACTGTTGAATCCTGATAGAAATCCAGAGCCCATTCTATCAGATTATACTCATTTAAAATGCAAACCAAACAGCTGTGTGAAAAACCTTCTAATTTAAGTACTCAAGAGTTACAGAACTGAAGGTATGTTCCATATTTTAAGAATTATTCAGTTTTTAATCAGATATTTCATTGGGTTAAGAAGTGTCACCTTTTTTATTTTCTGGTTCTTTTCTTCCCAAATAAGCATTTGGGAACATTCTTGCTTTTCACAAGGTTCTTGGTTCTCTTTTTAAGAGTATCCGTCTGGTACATTTGTTGTAGGAATCACTAATAGAAGGAAACAGATGCTGTGATACAGAGTTAGTCCTAATCACTTTGCGAGAAAACATTCTGCCCTTATGAAAAGCATAAAATCTGAGTAGGTAACAAATGCAAAAGTTTTGTTAAATGCTCCCCCCTAAATTCTCTGTCAAGCCTGTCTCCCACCTGAGCTGTAATTCAGCTGGACATTATGGGAGTTACTATGACCACTGTCAACGTTGCTTTGGAATTAATGAGCAATTACTGACTTCACCTTGGTTATTTCCAAACATATTGGCTGATTCTGGAGTTAACGGGAGACAGTGTGGCTGTCGTCCTTCCTTTTTTTTTGGGGTTGGAAATGTTCTTTATGCTCTATTCTGCCCCAGGAGAGAGCCAAATGTGGATTTCATGTTGCATCCTCAGTGTCTTGCTGCTGCGTGCATTGGCACCTCTCCCTTCCCGAAGGGACCTGCCCTAATGGGTGGTGGACACCGAGCCACAGCAAACTGCCCTGTAGATCCTGGTGGGCGGAGGTTAGATTGGGACATCTGCTTTGCTGGTCTTCATACAACTTTAGCTTGATATATACTTGGGTGGTTTATGGAATAAGTAGGATTCCAGTGGGATGCAGCCTTTTTAGAAGTGTTGGCAGCATGACTTTGCCTCCCCCTTCTTTTTTCCCCCTTCCTTATGCTGTATTCTCTCTCTACAGCTTCATCAGTGTTTCTGAACCTAGCGTTAGCCCTCTACAGCTCCTATAACTTCCTACAAAGGCTTCACATCTCACACCCTTGATGTTTCTCATACCAGTGACCTGGCATGAATAAGCCAGGCCTGTTACTTGTAGGCTTGGGGAAGATTCCCAAAGGATACACGCAACCTTCCTGAGAGTATTTTCAGCAACCATAAATAACGCTATTTGTAATCAGCTTTATGTTAGAAGTCAAAGTATTGCATGCTTGGGTCTGTAGCATCTTGATTAGTTATGAGCCAGACCCAGGACTTTTTGCTAGTTCATGGCTTTTGACAATTTTTGATGTTTAGAAACCAGGTATTTAATATTTAGGAAAATAATGGAGACTCCTTCATAATTCTTTTTTCTGTTTTCTCAGGAAACATTCTGTTATATGTTTTAAAATAACAAATTTCTGACATTTGAAAAAGAGCTGTAATTAATTCCTGCTTTTAGGAGAGGGATGCTCTGCATTTGGTCTGGAACTACTGGGATTTTCTTCTTCCTTTCTCCTTGGTTTCTTTCTTTTCCTTTCTCCTTTTTTGTTCTTTTTCTTTCCTTGTCTCAGAAGCTAACATAGCAAAAAAACCCCAAACTGGACAGTGATGTTGCTGTTCTGATTGTTGTAGCTGGAGAATTCTGTGGTAAGGCCTGGCCTGAGCTGTGTTTTGGACCAGGAGGTGACCAAATCCCGGAGCTATCTTGATCAAGATTTGTTATCTGGCTCATTCAAAGGGTCAAGTCTTTGAAGGGTCCTGGACTAATATAATGCTATCTGGGAATGTCTGTATCTTATCTTTGTACAACTCCTTATTGGTCATGTCAAATATACTGATGGAGCTGAAGGTATCTTCACCAGCATGAGGGAGCTGTGCAACTTCCACTCCCTCATGTGAGAAGGAAAGCAGGACAGGTGAGATGCTTCAGGTCATCTCAAAGGACACAAGATGCCTATGTCTGAGAAATTGAGTTCAGCCTTGGACCTCCTAAATGCCAATCTAGAAGGTATCATTGCCCTAACCACACTCAGAGGAGGACTCTTGGTGGTCTTTTGTGATCTTTGATAGTTAGGAGGGATTCAGCCCCAAGGCAAATACTGCAAACAGCTGTCAGCTCTGTCTGGCTGCCAGCCCAAGGCTCCCCGTGTGTTCTTGTGAAGTGCCTTCTTCCCAGATGTGATTTCCCCACCGTACCACACTTGCCACACCAGCATGCAGGAGACAAGGCTTACTCACTTGTGCAGCGAAGGCCTATTCCCACCTCATGAGAGGAGGCAAGCCAATGCCACACAGAACTCATGCAAAATTGCAGCAGCAGAAACAGAATTCCTGAACACTTGGAACCCAGTCTGGTGCCCACAGCCCTAGCCCAAATGTCCTTTTTGCCACCAGGTGGAGCTGGGAGAGAGCTCCTTGGAATGGGCCAGCTGACAACACCCTGGGATGATTGCACAATCCCTGTGGCTAACCAAAAAGAGGAAATTTTGTTTGGTTGTTCGGTTGTTTTCCCCTCTCCTCCCAGCCCAGGAAATTAATGTCTGTCTTACTGAGAAATTTCCTCCTGAAAATCAAAGAAGGGGGAATTGGGTGTGGTTTCATTTTTCAAAGAATGAACTCCTGCTGCGATGTAAATCTGGCCATTGCAGCTAGACCTTGGCATGGCTGACTGTTGGCTGGGAGGAACAGCTAATACAACGCTGTTGTTGCTGTTTATCCTATGCACAATTACTAGGTCAGCTCCTCGCTCCTGCCTGTGTCCTCCTTGTAACTTGGGACTGCCCACCCAGGCTTGCTGGGAGCAAGACTGAGTTCAAGCTAGCCTCATGGAGCTTCTACCCTCATCCCTTGGTAGCTGCTTGGGTGATGGCTGCAGCATTGCTGACTGCTTCTGTTATTTCAGCCCTGAGCTAAAGTGCGTGGAAATGTTCTGCTGACGCACTTCTCCCATCTATAAGAGGCTCTTAACCGCAGTAGACACTGAGGCAGCATCTCCCACTTAACAGCTTGTAGGAGCCACTTAAAGTACCCTACTGTGCCTCTCCTTTCTCTAGGCTGTGTGTTTTTCCCTCCACAGTGCTGGTGTCTGGTCTGATGGTCACACACAGGCCCAGTTTTCATGAATAAAATGAGATGTGGCTGTTCTCCGTTGGCCTTTTTCACTGTTGTGAGCTGCTGCTTTGTGACTTTCACCCTGGTGTTGAGGAATCTTCATGAGATGTCATACTAATATGCATTATCAGCA
>NW_009259867.1:1533568-1535343 GCF_000687185.1 Egretta garzetta | reverse complement strand
TTGCAGCAGGTTGGCCAGGTCTGCACAGATGAAGTCAGCTCATGTCTGTCTGCTCCAGCAACATGCTGGAGAGGTCAGATGGTAATGGGCTGTGAGCTGAAAGCCATTTCAACAGGTGAACATAAAGCTGTGTCTGTGCTAATACCTACTGCCTCTGAGCAGGGCTCATCCCATGAGAGTCACATCTGCTGTAACATGACTATTTGGGGCCCAGAAAGGACCCAATCCCCCTGTAGCAGGTCAGGGCATGGGTCCATTGCTTGTATGTGCTGTTAGGGGTTTGTTGGGATGAGGGCAAGCAGCTCAGCACGTTGGGCTACCATTCGGAGCCAGGATTGTGGTGCTGTGGTCAAGGCCATTCACAGTCGGGAGCTGGAGAAACCAAGGGTGTAAACAAACTAAGGTACAGGGCAGGAGGATGGCTTTCACATTAAACTCAACGCCAGGAATAAGGGAAGGAGGTAATAAGGGGGAAGGCAAAGAAGAAGTGTGGTTCTGGGACAGAGCAAAGGTCAGAAAATACATTACCCAATGTCAGGACCTGGAAATGGAGCAAGCATGGCTAAGGCAAGGTCAGGTATTAGACATCATTCGAAGAGCTGCTTTGCTCTTACCCATGTTCTGCCCAGGCAAACCTCCATTCCTGCCTGGGTAAAGCAGAGGCAGGTTCATCAGCTGATGGAGAAATGATGCACAAATGGTGGCGTGGGTCTGGTCTGCACAGGTCCTGGATAATTTGGTGCCCTGTTCTCAGACAGAGGAGACCCCATGATGAGCAAACACCATTTGTCTGGCATGCAGGGTCCAACAGCCCACCCACCACTCATCTGCTGTTCTTGTTTTTATTCTGGGCTCAAATTAAAACAACAGCATAGGTGATTTCTTGCCTGGACTGGTTCTTGTGTGATCTTTGTTCCAGGAGCAGGCAGAGCCTCTGCTCTTGTAACACATGGAATGAGACAAGTTATTTGATGGCTTGTTTTTATTTTTTTAAACTGAGCTGACCCTGAGATCTCTTGACTTCACCTCATACTAGACAGTTCCCCTCCCTATTTTTTTTTATTATTATTATTTTTATTCCAGTGAGATTTGCTTTAATTTTGTTATATTTTTTAATGCTGTTGAACTTTAGTACTCAGTTCACAGGCTCTCATTTGCTTCCTTGCAGCTCACAGATGCTCTTAGGGCAAAGAGGTGGAAAAGGAGATGTTGAAGGTGGTGATGGACTCTAAAAAATGGCTGTTGGGGCTTCCCTGGGCTTTGTCTCTGAGCTCCTGACCACCAGTTGTCCTGCTTCACACCTTACGGTCATATCTTGTGGCCACAGCCAAGGGTCTAAATTTTGCAATAATAAAAATGCCCAGCTTTGATTTCAACTAAATCACATTTGGGGGGCTCTCTCCTCTGATTGCATGTAGGGATATGTCCTTCACCAAATATAACCAGCGTATTTCACATGAACTGGCAGACAGGCTCTGCTTCGCATGTGCAGTGCAGTGCAATGGTGTGACACCACCCCCCCCACCACCCCCATTTTTTGGCACTCACGGATCAAGCGAGGCTGATCACCTTCACCCATACCCTCCTTGGGCAAGAGATGGTGCATTGCTGGAACATGTCCAGAGGAGAGCAACGAAGCTGGGGAGGGGTCTGGAGCACAAGGCTGATGGGGGAGAGGCTGGGGGAGCTGGGGGGGTTCAGCCTGGAGCAGAGGAGGCTGAGGGGAGCCCTCATCGCTGCCTACAACTGCCTGAGAGGAGGGGGGAGGCGGGGGG
>NW_009259867.1:1533324-1533536 GCF_000687185.1 Egretta garzetta | reverse complement strand
GATGTAACAGCCGTGCAGACGCGGTGCTTAGGGCCAGGGTTTAGTGGTGGGATGGCAGGGGTAGGGGGGCGGTTGGGCTTGGTGATCTTAAAGGTATTTTCCTACCTAAATGATTCTATGATTCTATACCCAGTGTTGGCAGTGCCTGATATGATCGCTCCTGGAGCAGAAGCCATGCCGCAGGCAGAGGCTGAGGCTCCAGAAGAGGCCCT
>NW_009259867.1:1524856-1533304 GCF_000687185.1 Egretta garzetta | reverse complement strand
AGGCCCCTTCCAGTTAACATGTCTTCTCCATCTGCCAGTGCCCAACAAGTCCATGGTGCATGCATTTTAAGGAGAAGTGAGAGGTCTGTTCTCACCACCATCTGTACCTCCCCAGCACCAATGACCCAGCACTGGTGAGCTGACACTGACAGAGGAGAGAAACATTTTCTCCCGGGGTGTTCACCAGCTTGGTTTTATTTATACCAACCAGTGTGTTTCTAGCCTGTATTTTTTTGTTTCACCCAGCTGTGCCATTCCTTCCTCAGGCTGGTTTATTTCTTTTCCATATGCTCGGCATCCTTCACAGGGCCGCTGGAAAGGCTTTGCAAGCTAGCATGGAGGTAGCGTAGGTAATAAAATACATGTTACTGAATGCTATGCAAACAAGTGAGGTCACTGTGTTTAGTAAATCTGTTTTTCCCCCGACTGAGGATAAAACCTTGTTCTCTCCGAATGCTGGAAAGTCTAACGCCTTCCTTTTTTTCCTCTCCTTCTTTATTCATTTTTAATTCCCTCTGTTGGTTGCCCTTGTGAGTATCCCACCTATTTATCCAATGCTTATTCTTGTTGTTAGGTAACTGGCGAAGACTGACATCTTGGTGAGCAGTCTCCCAGCCCACAATACTGCCTTTTTCTCAGCCCCAGAAAAGAAGCTGAGGACCACTAATACCAGCTTTATTTTTGTTGGCACTTTCCAGAGCTGGAGCCACCCGGTCTTTCCTTGCAGAGTGCTGCTTAATCGATACGAAACATGTGACAGTGCGTGCAGCTTCCCTCTGCAAACAATTATTAATCAGCGTTGGGGGGCGTTGGTGGTAAAGGGTGTGCAATAAGCCTTTAAGATGGGAGTGAATGGGAGGTTGCATGAGTCGAGTTTTGGCAGAGGCGATATGTGTTTCTGTCAGCTATATGCTCACACAATGTCAAGAGCAGAGGGGTGAATGATGCCCCATGTTGGTACCCAGGACCTGATATCATTGCATAAAATCATGGAATCATAGAATCACTTTGGTTGGAAAAGACCTTTGAGATCATCGAGTCCAACCTTTAACCTAACCCTGCCATCCCACCACTAAACCCTGTCCCTAAGCACCTCATCTGTCCTTCTTTTAAATACCTCCAGGGATGAGGACTCTACCACCTCCCTGGGCAGCCCATTCCATTTGTGCCAGTGTTGATTGGGAAAGATTCCTTCTGTATTGTTGGAGGTGGTTTTTTTTTTTTTTTTTTGGTATGGTTTTTGTTTCTCTGGTTGGTTTCTTTCCCTCTCCTCCCTTTTTCCCTTTTCCTTGGAGTTTTTTCCCTTCTCCAAAATTTGACAATTCACATCAAGCCTAGACTTAATTTCAAGTTCTGGAGTAGCTCAAGTTGTGTATTGACACTTTCTTTTAAATTAAGGAACATTTAGGTTCTTAACTGGATAAACATGGTTAGAAAACAAAGGGTACAAGGATTAAAATTCTGAGAAAACAAAAAGAATTGGCTCTACCTAAGGACCATTTGAATTTAGCCTTAGATCCTGAACTGCTTCTGAATACATTGATTAAAATATTTAAAGTCCTTCAATTTAAAAGGAATTCTTCAATTGCACTATAATAATTTTCTGTGAAATGCATCTTCTGGGAAAGGAATAGTTGGGCAGTTTAAATTCTTGGAGAGCAGAAACAAGAAGCACTCTTTCTGACCTTGATATTGCAAAGACCTGTCTGAGAGCCAATGGGAAATTTTCTGAAGGAATGCTTTCCTGTTGGAAAAAGCCAATTTGATAAAACTGAAATGGTTTCAAAATGTTAATTCTGATGAACTTTCTTTAAAAAAAAAAAAAAAAAAATTTGGTTTTCAGTTTCAGAATGTGTTTTCATTTCCATTCTATCTTTTAGGTGCTGGAGCATATTGGTTGTGTAGAAGCAATAAGCCTCGGACTCAGTCCAATAATTTGTCTTTATTGAGATGAACATTTTTATCAGTTGCAAGTGTCCTTTTGTCTCAGAATTGTGTTTAGTAGGAAACTTTGAAAATATTTTGCTTTCCTTTGGCCCCAGACTGGAAAGATATTTGAAAGCACGGGATTTACCACGGAATGGAAAAATTGATTTGTCTCCAGCTATGGTGTTTGCAGGTAACGGGCGCTTTATGGTGCTTTTTAAAAAGGATACGGGAACAGATTGTGGAATAGACTTTCCAGGAACGTGGTAGAACCCCCCATTGCTTGAGGAATGCTAAAGCTGATTTGACAAAGCCCTGGAGAATATGTTCTTGAGGGCAATTTGGTATTGGCAGGCAAGCGGACGGGTTGACTTAATACATTCTTTATGCTTCCATGAAGGGAGGACAAAATGTTTATTTTGGTTTCAGGGTTTAATAGGTTTGGAGATGTTTCAAGCTACTGGAGGCTTCAAAATTAAAGTATTCAGCCCAGAGACTTCTCCATATTATTTTTTTACTTCAGGAGGACCAAGAGCAATCTGGGCAGTAACAAAACTACAGTTATCTGCATAAAACCTTTCTCATGTTACACTTTGGGCCACAAAGCACTTTTCCACCTGAAGAACGAGCTTTTATAGGGGAATGTTTTCTCCCCTCCACAACCACACTCTTGAATCTCCTTCAACCTTCAGTCAAATTGACATGGGAAAAGTTTAATCAGGGAGAAATAAAATTCCTCAAATGAATATTAATTCATTGGTTGTTTTCTACAGTAGGGATAGTTGTCTCATGGCTTCCTCTTCTTCATTTCCGTTGGCTGTTGACATTTCCCTGGGGCTTCGCAAGCAGCCGTGTTTTCTTCAGAATGTGAAGACTTTCTTGCCTTTCAGTTTTCCAACTGCATGTCAGGAAGCCAAAGTCCTTGGAAATGTCGACTCAAAGGGGAAACAGGTGATGTGAACTCGACATGAGTAAGGCTGTGGAGGGTGACTGCAGAAGTACAGCGTTCCAAGAGCTTTATATATAAATGCCTATTTGCTGGAGCATGAAATGACCCTGCTGGTCTATTTTTTTCCTTTTTCTTTTTTTTTTAATCTCCCTCCCCCCCACCTTTCCTTTCCTGCCTCTTTTAATTGTGAGTGTCCTTTTCACTGTCCACGGTGTTGTGTGTTTTGGATGAGGAGGCACCTCCTGCTCTCTCATGTGATGGGATTCAAAGACGGGTCCACCAAGAGCATTAGGAGAGCAGATAAAACCTCGGGAAATCTCTGAATCCAAGTGTGAGTCATCAGAAGAGTTGATTTGAAAGGACAGCTGTACTAACATTGACTAAGATGCCTATTAAAAATATTGGCAGTCAAAGAAGAATCACTCAGTATTTGATCATCCATTTTGGAAATTAGCAAAACAATCTGCAGAGATTCTGAATAATATTTTCATGTCGAGATAAGGACTTTTCATTTGTGGGTGGTTTTTTGCATTTTATGATTTCCTCCCAGTTTTACTCAGGAAATTGCAGAAAAAAAATACCCCTCCTTTGGTGGGACTGATACTTGTAACAAAACCAGAAGCCTAGAGTATGTTTTGTAAGCCTAATTATGATTTTCTCCCATGATCCATTATTCTTTTTATTAGCCTGTGACAAACTGCCTGAGGGTTCTGGGAAATGAGCAGTTAGCTCCGTGTCCTCTGGCACTCGGTCTGTAGGTGATTTAGTGTCTGGGTAATGCACGGGGCTTTTGGGGCAATTGTAGCCTTTCTGGGAAATCCTCAGTGAAGAAGACGTCTTTCCCGTGGTATCTAATGGGCACTGTAAGATAAACTCCGTCTCCAAAAAGCCCCCTCTTCAGGTGTGGTTTTAAGACCACTTCACAGGGTTTATGCCTGTACATGGTGGTTCTAGGCCTGCGTGTATTTTCATTTTTTTTACCCATAAGTAATGGCTTGCTAAGTCCAGTAAGGTGTCCATTCATCCGGAGCATTATTGCAGCAAAGGTGAAGGGCAATGTTGAACCTCAAACCCTTGAAAACAGAAGGAACTGGCTGGTTTTCTGTGTGCATTCCAGGGTGGGATGACCCTGGTGCTACCCATGCCCAAAACCAGGTAGAAATTCAGGGAAGAGGGTTAGGATGACTTTGGTGAGGAAGGACCTGCAGCCAGATGCCTGGGACTGGGGTGAGCTTAGAGTAGAATCATCGAATCGTTCAGGTTGGAAAAGACCTTTAAGATCACCAAGTCCAACCGCTAACCGAACCCTGCCATCCCACCACTAAACCATGTCCCTAAGCACCAGGCAAGGGATTTTCCTTGAGTTTTCTTCCAGGGAGTCCCAGCCTTCAGCCTCTGTCAGTTGATCCTTTCTACTTTCCCCCTTAATGCATCACCCTTGCTGGAGTGGGGTACAGCAGCGTAGGGGCTTTGCTGGGTGTCTGCTCTCTCCAGAGTTGTGAGGGTGTCAGGGCTGGATTCAGTGTGGAGACCTCTTGAGACCTATAGATGCAGTATTTTTGTGTTGGCCCACATTTCCCCATCTATCTGCTGGTTCAGGGTTTGTGGGATATAAGGGTTGCCTTTGCTGTTTGTTTGAATGCAAATGACCTTTTTGATGAGAACAAAATAATTTTTAATGGGAAATCATCTTTAACTGACGGGATAAAATGTGTATTTACCTTTTTTGCCAGAGCAGGGAGGGGCAAAACCTCTTTTGCTTTTGGAAAGACCAAGCCCCAACATTTCTTTAACTGAACTAATTAAAAAGAGTGTGTGTGTATTTTTCCTATGACTCTATAGCCCATTCTTTTCATTAAAACAAGCAAGCAAACAAAAGTTTAAGAAAGAAGGTACTTAGAGTTGTCATTTTATCACAGCTAAATTTGCTTATGCTTTGTCACTACAGCAGCTCAGATTTCTGATGCAAAAACATCCTGGATGGACGGAGCTCTGCTCAGTGCACAGAAAGCTCAGCAGAAACAGGGCCACAGACACAACCTTTCTTCCAGCTCTGTGCCATCAAGACCTGACCTGCATGTTTGGGTGAGCCTATGTATAGATGAAAGCAGACTGAATATGAATGATATGAGCAGGAAACCATTTTTCTTTCAAGTACCATGGATGTGCTACTTTTTTTGGTGAGCTTTTATATGGTTTTTTACATTGCATCAAGACAACACTGAGCTCCTGGTGTGCTTGTCTCAAAATAAGAGACAGATGCAGGCCCATGGCAGAACATCTGAAGACCTGGTACATTTAAGAGTGACCAAAGGTATATTGAAATTTGAATTTCGACCTCCCATGTCCAAGACGAGGTGCAGCTCTACACATGACAACTGCTGGTGGGAGGGTGACAGTCTGATGGTGCCCATGCCATGACAGCTAAGCCTTTGCTTTTTGCTTCATCTTCCCAGGTTACCTGCCAAACAGGTCCTCAGTGATTGTATGTGATTGCTGTAACTTAATGGTCCTGGTGTTGTCCTCCCTGTTTCAGAGGAGAGGAGCAAGGGACAGAAGAGATCTGCAGCCTTTCATTGCCCTTGCCTGTGCTAATACTCAAGGAAAGTCACTCTTTCTCCAGAGGTGCTTTACATGGCTCTGGTTCAAGCCAGGCCTTCCAAACCTTTCTCCATCCACCTGTGCCTTGAAAAAAGCAGGGGATCTTTCTGCCTTTCCAGCCTTTGAAGAAAGTGGGAAGGGCTGAATGACTGGTGAAGGAAACCATCAAAAAAGAACCAGAATCTCATCCCTCCCCAAAGTACATGCTCTCACCAAAAGTCATCCTCCCCCTTGCCACTGTGGCACCAGATGGCATTTAGACCTCTGCTACTCTCTGATGAAAACCCATTTTCCCATAGCGCTCATGTTGACAGCCTGCCAGCAAAGGTTATTAGATACCATCCACAAAGCCTGTGGCACATTGACCTGTTCTGAGGGAATCAAGTGAAAGCCTATCCCCTCCCCAGCCCGAGCCCACCCAGTGAGAAGCAGGCTGGTGGGTTGACTAAACTCAGATTATTCTGTCCAGAAAACTACACTTTTAATGGATTAAACATCTCTGTGTTTTATGGTTGCCTTCTTAAGAAAGAGAATCATTACAAGAAGAAAATGTTGAACTGGTGTATATTTTCATCTTTTGATTCAGAGCAATTTTTCTTTCTTCCCTCCTCCCTGCCTTCTGCCTCTTCATCTTCTCTGCATATAGAGAAGTAAATTTTGTCTCAGTGATATTTCTTTGGCTGAACATGATTCAGCACTGCTGGCGCTCTAAATCAAGGTAATCAAAATAATCATGTTCTTTTAATCCATCCACTGGTCCCAAGCCTGTGTACTACATACATTTTTCTTTCCTAAGGTTTGGCTCTGACATCACTGAAATACTTCAGCAAAATATCAGGACTAACGTCAGGAATAAACCGGCATTGTTAGTTCCTCCTTTCATGCAAAGCCAAACACCTGCAGCTCTCCACAGGCCTCAAAGAAGACCTTGCTGCTTAGAAATGCCCAAACAGGACTCCTTCTCCAATGCTGTGCTGCTGGAAGAAGTGGATTCATTAAGGGGAAAAGCTCAAGTCACAGATTTCAGGAGAATGGCAAAGAGGAAAAAATAAAACACACAACAAAAAAACAAAAAGGAGGGCCAGATCCTCAGCTGACGTCAATTAGGAGAGCTCTGTCAGTGTCAAAAGCTATCCTGATTTACTCCAGCTGAAGATCTGGCCCAGGATCTTCAGGCTGAGGCTCCCAGTGGCTATGTGAGGATATAAAAGGTGCCAGCGCTGCTTTTTCTCATGAAGACCTAAAAATGCACTCTTGGGTTTATTTTTGCTGTGTCCACTGAGCTCTACTGATCTGCCCCAAGGTCTGCTCAGCAGAAAGCAATGCGCTCGCTCTCCCTCTGCCAGCCCACCCAGGCTGCTAGATGTTGCTTCCATGGGAGGGGATGGGGATGATGCAATGGATTTGCCTCTTGAGAGACTGGGAGGCTGATAAGAAGGATGGGCACTCCACCAGGAAGGTGGGTAGCAGCAGTTATCCAAGGCTTCAGTGAGGCCAAAGCAAAATTTGCTTGCGCTCCAAGTCTGCTGTTTGATGTCCAAGTAGCTTTCTCCTGTCACTTCCATAGCTCTGCACCAGCTAAACCTACTGGCAAGCAGAAATTTTCAGCTCAGGTATAATATTTAATACCATACTCATGCACTATGTATTTTAAAGGACTAAGGTGTTATCTCTACGTGGTGCCAGGCTGAATTATATGAGGAGACTAGCTGGAACTAGTCCTACTCCATTTCTCAGTCTAAACTAGCCTTGGAGCTTCTTATGTAGGAAAAAAAAAACCCCTGCTGACCTCCATATGACCACTATAGGTGGTTACCACTCCTAAGGATCGAGACTTTGGTGCCTAAATCTTGATATCCAGGAAATCATATATATAGAATCGTCTAAAAATACATGCAGCTTTTAAAAATTTTGTGCCTGCTCTTCTTGCCTATATGTACCTTGAGAATATGGCATCGGGGAATCAGCATGACCAGTTAAATTTTACACCCAGTCTCTGTATGCTGATATCAGGAAGACTACATCAATTCCTTGTTTGAAATGTTGGGTTTGGGAAATCACTAAAAGTTCCTGGGAAGTAACCAGCTTGAAGTTTCAGGGAATCTCACTGAGAAGCTATGACTAACAGATGAAAACAAAGGCCAAAACTGGCTTTCCAGCTAACCATTTATTTTCCCAGAGAAGTCCCTTATTAATTTTTATAGTGCATAAATGCCAGAAAACCAGACACCATTAATTAGTGACTGGTTTTGGTCTTCATACTCAACTCAGTTCAATCCAAGCCAAACTGTTTTTTTCTTTTTTTCTTTTTTTTTTTTTTTTTTTTTAAGTTTTAGAGAAAAGTACATATGTGGATAGATCGATTGATCTTCTTGTTTCTTTAATTTTCCTGAGCAAGTCTGGTCCCAACTTAAATTAACGCAATTTTTTTTTATTCCAATCACTGAGACCCTCTCTCATGAGATGTCATCCTTCCCATCTGCCCCATGTATTCTGTTGGTAGCTGACACATGTGATAGTGCTTTATGGACAGATACAGGATCTTGAAGACTGAAGTCCATTTGTTTTAGATCTTGACCCAACATCTACTGACTGATTAAAGGCTGCGGATGTTGTATACCTGGACTTCAGCAAATCCTTCAACACAGTCTCCCATAGCATTCTGCTGGAGAAGCTGGCAGTTCATGGCCTAGATGGATGTACTCTCACTGGATTAAAAACTGGCTGGATGGCCGAGCCCAGAGAGTCATGGTGAATGGAGCTAAATCCAGTTGGCGGCCGGTCACAAGTGGTGTCCCCCAGGGCTCAGTTCTAGGGCCAGTCTTGCTTAATATCTTTATCAATGACCTGGATGAGGGGATTGAGTGTGCCCTCAGTAAATTTGCAGACGACACCAAACTGGGTGGTAGTGTTGATCTGCTCGAGGGGAGGAGGGCTCTGCAGAGAGACCTGGACAGGCTGGATCGATGGGC
>NW_009259867.1:1484684-1524316 GCF_000687185.1 Egretta garzetta | reverse complement strand
TAGGGACAGGGTTTAGTGGTGGGATGGCAGGGTTAAGTTAAAGGTTGGACTCGATGATCTCAAAGGTCTTTTCCAACCAAAGTGATTCTATGATTTAAAGTAACTGATATAAAACATCAGTTTAAACTATACCAATGCTTTGTACAATACTAAAACCCACGGTGCTCAGTCCTTGCTGTGAGCAAACTTCAAGCAAATTCATGGCTTTTAACAAGTAGGTTAAAGATGGAAACTACCTATTTCACAGGGGATTATGACACAGAATACTATGGGAAGTTTTGAGATGAAAGGAACAGAAGTAAACTTTCAGCGTTACAAAACCCCTGGAGGTATTTGAAAGATGTGTAGTTGTGGTGCTTAGGACATGGTTTAGTGGTGGGATGGAAGGGTTAGGTTAGAGGTTGGGCTTGATGATCTTAAAGGTCTTTCCCAACCTACGAAATTCTATGATTCTAAATTCTATGACCCAACAGATGCTCTTCCACTGGCTTCAATGGGCATCTTTAGGGTGGCAGGCAAGAGCTTTTTTTTTCACTGTTGTGAAGTGTCCTGCTGAGGTGATAGACACAAGGCTGGATGTGCAGTTCCTCTCAGCCAGCTGTTCTACTCCAAAGTAGGAGAAGAACAGCAAATCCCTGCCCCACGTCTACACAGAGGGCTCCAGCAGCACTAAGTATTTTGGCTGCCCGAGTGACATCAACAACATGTTCCTCCTCTGCTACAGGGGTCCTTGGACTTCACTTTCATCCCTCGTGCCTCAGAGGGGCTGTTAGCCAGAGGACGGATTTGGGTGGGCCCCTCTATTGTGAGCCAGGTTTATCATGGGAGATAGAGGTTTTCTTGACCTCGATCACCTGGTGTTTGAAGAAGGCATGTCTGACACATGTGGTGACTGTCAGGGACTAATCTGCAGTTTATCTCTGTGCTGTCAGTTGCTGATAGGTTTCTTCCTGATGTGGACTTTATTTTAAGGCTTATATGGTAGGCCCATCCTTTAAAAAAAGCACATAAATGCACCGAGAATCTGATCTATGAAATTCTTGAACCTGAGAGGATTTGAGTGTAATGAGTTATTGGCCATTGGGACTGGTAAAGGATGATATTTCACTGAGTACTGCATCTGCAAGTAAATCACACAGAAGTCTAACTTTTAATCTCTTTGTATGTTGAAAGCATGCCTTAGGTATTGTGTTAACCCTTTTGTTGTCAGGCTGTATTGCAGCACTGTCCGTAGAACTGGACTGTAGCTAATCGGAGAGCACAGCAGCAGTAGAAAGCCAGGGCTTCAAGAGGCCCACAAGAGGTGTAGAAAGGGCTTTCAGTGAGATCTCAGTGCCTGACTCAGTTCCCAAGGAAAAAAAAAAGTCAAGCCTAAATATCTAATTACAGTTTGGTTTGAAAGCCTTGGAGATTGGAACTATTGGTGGCATGACACAGTGGGGGTATGGCTGTACAGTACACAGCCCAACCCAACAATATGCTTCTGTCTCCACAAGTCTTGGGTTTGTGTCTGGGACTTATTGCAGGTCCAACATTTCTGTTCATATTCCCACAAAATCAGCAGAAGAAATCAACCTTACAAGGCGTTTTCCTGTATCCTCTACTGTCAGGTTTGGGGATAGTTTAGTTTGGTTACACCTAATGCTGGTTTTAGACATAAAGCTCATGAAAATCTCTCCATTCATGTGGAACAGATTTGCTTCATTTATGGAGAGGGTATTGATGGTATCTGACTGCTTCCAGCTGAGAGAGGAGTCCATTGTGCTAGTCACTGTGCATGTGGTGGCTAATGACTGACAATAGCCAATTTGCAAATTTACCTCCCAAATAATGGATTCCTCCTTTTTTTGGTGACATGAATGACCTCTTTGGTAGAGCCTCTCTACATCTGTTAGCTAGAGGAACATGTGTGGTTAGCTTGAAGAGATGGGTAAGGCTAGGTCTGAAAAGTGCAAAGACTTTTTCACCCACAAAAGGAGGAGGTGGGAAGAAGGTAGAATGGCACATTGCACATTCTCTGCTTCATTGTGCTGTGGTTTCTTTCATCACCAGTTCTCAGAATTCCACCTCTTTC
Source organism: Egretta garzetta (assembly GCF_000687185.1). Lineage (NCBI taxonomy): Eukaryota > Metazoa > Chordata > Aves > Pelecaniformes > Ardeidae > Egretta > Egretta garzetta. The sequence goes on along the minus strand of NW_009259867.1, from coordinate 1,522,242 downwards.
TCACTCCCACCTGTTGTGCAGTAAAGCCATCAACCAATGTTGATCAATCCATTCAGGTAGGTTTGGTTGGTTGGTTTTTTTCACCACTCTCTGATTAATGAAATAGTTATTAAATAGAGGACTCAATTCCAGAAGCCAATGTAAATCAGAGCACAGAAACGCAGTGGCCTGAAAGCATTTTGCCTACAGGCAGCGCCAACTTTTGAATGAGAAGACAAAGTGAAAATGGGAGATTTGTGTGTTTAGACCACAGAGCTGGGAAAATGGAGTTGACTGAATGTATGTTGGTGAGAAATGGTGTGAAAATTACATGTCTTCCAGACTCAAGCACAGCTGTAGAGCACCCAAGGGTATGCACTGCTCTGGGTTTCTGCTATTCTTGGCTCTCTTAGTACCTCTTAAGTGGCAGATGACATCTTGAGAGTCTCCATACGTGACATGATCCGTGTGCTCTGTAAAAACTCCATGCAGGATTAACGTGCTGTTTGCTTAGGAGAAAATCTCGAGGTCTTGGAGAGGCTGAAACTCAGTGTCATTCAGGGGAATTCACTCACAGAAGTTGCCCGAGTGGAGCACGCAAGAATTTCAGAGCCTTGGGAATGGCTTGTGCGTGTACGACTTGACCTTATGTACCTAGTATGCGTGATATTATACATAGCAGATGAGCAGATTGCACAAGGAATGCTGTACACACTTTTAGTGGGTTGGTTATTACAGGGGGATAAGAGGAGTAAATGGTCTCTCTGGGAACAGCCTGCCTTGCTTTTCTGTTATGCGCCAGTGATGAATAGTACATGTGTGGGCATGGAGATCTCTAAAGAGGCTGGTTTATAGCCTGGCGACTTTACCAGTAATACCGCACTCTTTTTTTTGATGTTTGCCTGAAATCTCTGTTGACATTAGAGTTTAACTGAAGGCAGACTGGCTTGTGGCTTAGGAGATCTAGGTGCAAGTCCCGAGTGGGTTTCTGGACAAGCCATTTTAACCTCCCCATGCCTTGGCTTTCCTCTCAGAAGTGAAATGCTTTGGTTTTAAACAAAACTTCCCCCCACCCAAATGTGTTTTCCCCTCTTGATTTTATACTTTAGATGGAAAACTTCTAAAAGTTTTTTGGTTTTTTTTTTTCTTTCCCCCTCTGGTTCCAGTTCCTGTTGGAAAACATTTTTTGTGGAAAACACAACTTTTCCCATAAATTGTTCTGAACTCTACCAAAGGAAAGTGCAGTATAAGATCTATTATTCTTGTGGTGCGTTTGGGGTCAGGATGCATTCATTGGTCACGTAGCCTTACCCAGTGTGCTCCTGGAACAGGAGTGCTGATGGGAGAGAAACCCTCAAGGACATGGTTTGGGGGTTTTTTGGTCTATTTGTTTTTTAAACATTTCTAACCTTTTCTTAAATGCAGGCTTCTGCTCCTTTTTTTCAACTGTTTCCAAAGGGAAGAATCCCAAATCTGTTCCTCAAGGCTCTTTTTTTTCTATGTGGAAGTACCACACACAGCTCTTATTACCCTCCTTTACCTCTCCCCCTCCCCACTCTTTATCCTCTCCCCCGGATCCCTCCCAAACACTTGGGTTTGGCTCATTCCTGAAGCCAGTTTGGTTTTCCTTTAAGAAGCCTTTCCGCAGCTCTTGTTGCAAACCACACATTAGCAAGGCAATGAGCTTCTCCAACCCCCTTTGCTCCTTGCTAGCTGTCGTGAATCCACGAAAAAAAATAATTATCCGTCCTCAAGAAGAGCAAACATGCTTTCCCTGTCTGCACACCTAGGTAACAAAGTAGGATGTTCAGATCCTGAACCAGAAATTCAGCAGGTCAGCAGCCCTGAAGCCCATAACATGATGGTGAGTTGCAAGGAGCTGTGCAACTGAGTGCCACAACGCTGAACTCTTACCTCCCCTCTGGTGGATTCACTGTCTGGTTTGGAGCAGAACCCACGACCTGAATGGGAACGTTTAGTTTAAAAGGGAACCTGGAGTCTAATTGTCCTTTGGTTTTGGCTCTGCTGTAAGCAAAGCCCTGGTGTGTGTCTAGCAGAAAGCAGCAAACCCAAACCTAGTCAGGGCTGATTTGCTTTGGTTTATTTTGTTTAAGTCGCATGAACGTAAACCAAGAGAAAAAATGGTTTTAAAAAAGGGGTGTCTGAGCCGAGAAGCAAGAATGTGATCAAGGAATGTGAAAAGAGAGCAATTTTAAAGCAGCTGGCAGTGATTGTTCAGGATGTGTTTGTACCCAGCTCTTGGAGCTCAAGCCAGGACCTCTGTTTTCTCACTTGCCATCAGACTTGATGGGGGAGTTGGGACTCTAAGCAAAATGTGAGGAGCTTTCTTGAGACTCCAGTAATGAAATCTAATTATTAGTAAGACATCTAGGTTTATAGATGGGTATGTATCAGTGCATTCATCTGCAGAGAGGCAGACTGGAAGGTATGCAAAATGTGTGGGATCTGACTTTGGCTTTGAAGAGAATTCTGTAATTTAAAAAACACTGTAAACTTTACCAAGAAGCTAATCCCCTTCCTTACCCTCTCTCCTCCAGATTGCTCGAATAACATGAATCATTCCCCCCTGTACATGTCAGAGAAGAAAATTTTCATCTTAAAGCATTAATTTTTCTTTTCTTCTGGAACAAAATGTTACTGAAATAAATCTATTCCCACGTGATATTTCCAACTCTTTTCCTGAAAAAGAATATTCCAGAGTAAAACCTCCCAGACGTTCAACAGCTATCTAGATCCTAACAAATTTTTGGCACTGTTCCTTGCTTTGTCCCTGCTGCTGGTTAAAAAGCACTGATAAACCCAAGCAAACCATTGTCAGATGGTGTTGTACTGCTCCACCATGCACCGCTGGAAGAGACTGCCATGAAGACATCACTGACTCAAGCTCAGGTTCTTTTTTGGTAGGCACCGAAACCTTGAGATGTTCTTCAGGTCACACCTATCAATGTTAACTGTCAAGCGCAGGTATTTTCGAGTGCTGACCCTCCTTTCTTCTTCTCTTTTTCCTTTTGTGGCTGATGTTTTATTGTTTACTCAGGGTTATCTATTTCTCCTTCCTCTGCCAAAACCTCTCCTCTTCCCACTTCATTGAGTGCATGTATAGCAATACCCTGAAGTAAGACTTACATTGTCTAATGTTATTATGGCTTAGATACATATGGTCTCATGATATCAGACTCTAACATCCATACAATGTACAAAGAGTGAATATTTCAGCAGGGACATTATGGGGACAGAGCTGGCTTGTCCTAGACACTGTTGCCTTTTGAGATGGACTGGTGGGTTGAGCCTGCTGGCAAGGTAACACGGACAGAGGGAGAGCTTTACCTGTCTTACAGCATTATCAGTCACCCTGCAGGGAGAACGAGTCTTGGTCATGCCACACTTTTTCCAGAGGGGAGGGGTCCTGAGAGCCATTGTGAAGCCCCCTTCCTCCCTCTGTGCTCTGGGTCTTTCCCATCTCACCACACAATCTCATTGCTGTCCACTGTGTTTCCAGGTCCTCCCTGGATCTGATGGGGACAGCTATTGCCCTGACCTGGCTGATAAATGCTTGATAACAGTCATGAGCAGATAACTTTTGGGAGGGCATGGGGAGTGGCGTGAAGCCAAGGAGAGGAGATGAAATTATCATTTCAATAAATCACTCCAGAGCCCCTCTGCTCTTTGGAAATGTCTGTACAACCCCAGAAAAATCCACCCAAATCTACTTTGTTTCCATTTTTTGTCCTGCCTCTTTATCTCCCTTGCAATGACCTCTGCTTCCTTTGGAGTGAATGCATTTTGCACAATGAGTGATATTTTCTCTTCTACCCATCCTTTCCTCATTTTTCAGCTTGCCCTGGAATGCAGGATTAGATGCTGTAATGCGGCATTAAGAGCCGTAAAGGTTAATATCCTGCCTTCCAAAGTCACTTTTAGGCTCACAGGCTTTGCTAATGAAAGAACTCCATACCCCTCCCTTGCTTCCCCCTCCTCCTCCCAAAAAAAAGGATTTAGGAAACAGGTCAGGGTCTTGTCTTGTCAAGGGTGAGAAAGGGGGAGGGAAATAATAATGATAAATAAATTAAATAAAGACCAAGCTCTGTCCTGCCATACATAGGAGTCAGGAGCCTTTTGCATTTGAGACACCCAGCAATTACTAGCTAATCCATTTGGCAAATGCAAGATGGTGCATAGATCAGTTCTTCCCAGCCCAGGTTTTTTGTGTGGGGAATGTTTGCTGACTGAATTAAGAGGCAAGCAAAGAAAATACCCTCCTTGTTTCCCTCAAGGCAGCAGAGTAGCTGGACAAAGCCGCTGGCTCCTTGGGCTGTAGCCTTGCGAGATGGAGACTGCTGAGACTCTAGATGCCTGGGAAGGCTGGAGGAGTAGCTGTGTTTTGGGGGAAAATTCCTGTTTGCACCTTGGCCCTTCATTGGCACCCTCTGTGTCGGGGGAAATGAATCCTCTGCCATTTCATCTGTCACTGGGCACAGTTCAAGGCAGGCTTAAGCAGAAGGTTGGGGGGAGGAAGGAGATCACGTTGTAAAAGAGGAGGGTGGAAAAGCATGTGATGCCACACTGTGGAAGCCAGCTTGCACGGTAACTCAGGGACTTGATTCTGGAGGGCTCTGGACTGGCAAGGATAGGTCTTGGCATGGGGAGGTGAGTCTAAGCTGGTGAAGTTTGTTTTCTTGTTCCCTGGGGATCCCGGGGAGGCCAAGGCTCTCCAGAGCACCTAGGAGGGATGCGCGGGCTTGTGCTGCCCTGCTGCTGGTGCAACTTATTGCACTCAAGGGTGGAATGGATGATTCCTTAGACCTGCTCTGCTCATTCCTCCTCACCTCTGAAAAGAAACTCTCTGTTAGGGCTGAGGACTACAGTCGCATGTGCCCTTCAGAAAGAAGCATGGTTTGTACCCCTGTCTGAGTCACATGTTAAAACGAAGCAGGTTGAATTTGGAGTTAGCATGCTGGTCTGAATCATAGGAAACACAGGTCCAAGTTCAGCAATTTTCTTAAAGTCCATGGCTGTCAAAGGGATATTTTCAGTGTGGTTTTAGGTCCTACCTGTAAAATCGAGAAATAATGTATTTCTTTGTCAAAGGAGCTGGTCAGCTGAACCTTGCAGGAATCATAGAATCATTCAGGTTGGAAAAGACCTTTAAGATCATCAAGTCCAACCGTTCCCCTAACCCTGCCATCCCACCACTAAACCGTGTCCCTAAGCACCTCATCTACCCTTCTCTCAAATACCTCCAGGGAAGCCAAGAGCTGCACAGGCCAGAAGGTAGGAAGGAGAGCTGGCTATGGAATAAAATTTCTGCATCATGATAAATCTGAGAAATTGATCCCTGACTCTGATTTTCTCATCCAATCTGTTCTTCCAAGCACCAACCTACAGCTAACTTCTTGGGAAGCTTTTTCAGGCTCTGATGGGAAATTTTGCCCTGAACCTGACAGACTCTTAGGCAGTATCAGCCTGGAAACCAAAGGGTTTTGGGTTTTTTTGCAATGAAATTACATTTTCCCATTAAAAACAAATAATCAAGCAGCCCTTTGAAACCAAGAGGTATCCCACTGGCAAATTCCCAAACAGCCCTATCTGAGTGGCAAACAGAAGAAAGCATTTAGATATTGTCTACCTGTCTTGTAATTGCCACTGAGTTTGAGCAGGATTGGCATGGCCTACTGGGAGGTTTTAATTCTTCCAGGTCAGAAATTTGTTAAGGAGAAAACCTCCAATAAATGATAATATCTCCAAAGCATACTAATAGTTCAGTCTGCTCTGGTTATTTCATGAGTAGTTTCATGAAATAAGGCCAGTCCTTACTCCTGCTCTGGACTAGGTAGCCCTCATGCCTGTTTGGTTATTTGAGTTTCTCTAATGTTCTCAGGAAGATAGAATCATAGAATCATAGTTTTGGGTTGGAAGGGACCCCTAGAGGTCATCTAGTCCAACCCCACTGCAGGAGCAGGGACACCGCTAACTAGATCAGGCTGCTCAGAGCCCCGTCCAACCTGGCCTGGAATGTCTAAGTGATCCACATCTATCTGAAAGTGATCCACATCTATCTGAATATGTTCAGTAAAGTGTGAGAATGAGTAATTGTAGGTGTTTGGAAAAAACTTAAACTGATATTTCAGGCTTTTTTTCTTGTTTCTTTTCTTGGTTACAGTATTTTAACACGGAGAATATTCCCTGAGATAATCAGTAGCCTCAGGACTGATTTCTAGAGCTGTGTAAATGATAGATAAATCAGTAGATAGGTGAATCAGTATACTTAAAAGTGCCTCAGATGCTAGCACCATGTCTCACAGTCTCCCATCTATCACTGCCCTGGGTTTTTGTGGAATATGTACATACATTTCTTCATGAGAAATGTCCAGAGCCACACTTATTTACACGAGTCTTGTCCCAGCAAGCACCAGGACAGTTAGTTTTACCCTAAAGCTGTATTGAGTTGGAATATTTGAGAAGTTCTTTTTCATTCTCAGATTTCCACAATCCTCCTCAGGAATCTGCTGGAGTCTCCGCTCTGGGTATTAAAAATAACTTAGCACCCAGCTCAGCAGCTTCAGTAAGCTGCAGTGATCTGGTGGGAGTGACAGCATTTCTCCTACCCAGCCATGGGAAGTGCCATAAAAAGTAGGGAGAGTTTGAAATGAAAATCCGCAATTGATGGTGCTCACGAGGGCCATATACCTAGAATTACTCCAGTGTTCATAAACTTAGGACATTCCACTCAACAGCTCAGAGGAAAGGTGTCCCTTTGACACCTTGGCTGTCCTCCAGCCTAAACTCCAGAAAGACCTCACACAGGGCCACAAAGAAGCCAAATGAACATGAAATAACCTGAGCCTGAGGCCATGGCGTGTCAAGACCCGAAGGAATGACGGAATGGTTATTAGTCTGGGAGAAAGAACTTGTTTCCATGAATGTTGTGTACAGTGTACATTGTGAGTTTGATGCCGTTCGTAATGTGAGATTATAGTTCTGTATTGATGGCTTGGAGACCTTAAATCCTCTGATTAGCCACAGGACTAATAGACCATAGCAACAGCAAGGGAGCTCTCCTCTGTCCTCCCCCACTGTGGCTGATTTGGTCCTGCTGCAGGGGGACCAGAACTGTAAGCAAAAAACCATGTTGTTTTTCTTAGTTTGTTCTACCATTGCTGGTCTACTTGGATTCCCTGGGAAAGACACTAGTCAAACCCTGTCAGGGTTACTAATTGGGCTACTAGTAAATAGTCCCTGGTAACGGACGATAGGAAGAGGGGAAATGGTCTGAAGTTGTGCCAGGGCAGGTTTAGGTTGGACATTAGGAAAAATTTCTTCACAGAAAGGGTTGTCAGGCTCTGGAATGGGCTGCCCAGGGAGGTGGTCGAGTCCCCATCCCTGGAGGGATTTAAAAGACGGGGAGATGGGTGCTTAGGGCCAGGGTTTAGTGGTGGGATGGCAGTGTTAGGTTAACGGTTGGACTTGATGATCTTAAAGGTATTTTCCAACCTAAATAATTCTATGATTCTATAAAAGATTACTACTTATCTACAAAGAGCAGAAGTTTCCCCCATATATTTCATCTATCTAGGTCCTGGACTTGATATAAGACCTGAGGTGGGTTGTTTTCTCCTTGGGAATTTACTAGCTCATTTGACAGGGGCTACTGGAGGCATGTACAGATAGTTTCAGCTGTGATGGACCAAAGTGAGTCCTGTAAAAGGAAGAAGACAGAAGACACCATGTTTTGTCTTTGCAGCAAATTTTGCGGTGTTTCGGTTTTTTTTTTTTTTTTTCATAACATGTTTCATGCATTTTTAGGGGACATCTGTGAATCTGGAATTGATTCCCATAGGACTGCAGCATATAGAGAGACCTTATTGCAGCCTTTCAGTACCTAAAGGGGGCCTATAGGAAAGACGGGGACAATCTTTCTGGTAGGGCCAGCTGTGTCAGGACAAGGGGTAATGGTTTTAAACTAAAACAGGGTAGGTTTAGACTGGATCTAAGGAAGAAATTCTTTACAATGAGGGTGGTGAAACACTGGAATGGGTTGCCCAGAGAGGTGGTGGAGGCCCCATCCCTGGGAACATTCAAGGCCAGGTTGGACGGGGCTGTGAGCAACCTGATCTGGTTAAAGGTGTCCCTGCTCCTGCAGGGGGGTTGGGCTGGGTGACCTCTAGGGGTCCCTTCCAACCCAAAACATTCTATGATTCTATAATATAGGAATTTTATAGGAGCGTAAAGGAGATGAGAGGATATATTGGATGTATTAGGGAGTTACCAGCACTGGGAGATCTCAGGAAAGGATGATTTTGTGCAGCACATCCTGGTGATGATGGACATGCTGGATGTCTGGGATGATTTTAGGCATGGAATGTCTGTATTTGAAGAGGAAGGGTATGGAAAGGTCCCAAATGGAGACAGAAAGGAGGGTCAAAATGAAATGTCCAAGAAATGGCTCATCAGGCAGAGCTTCCATCAAGGGCCTCTTCTGCTTCTATATTCTTCAGATCAGCTCCAAACTCCATATATCTTTGCTATTACTGCAGTTCCCAAATGCACCTGAGTACATCATCCACAGAGCACAAAGTAATCGAGTGAAGTAATTTACGGAGTTCTCTGATCATGTTGTGTGGAACTTACCACAGGCTACCAGTGTCATTGTCAATAATGGAAAGGCCGAGGTGAAACCTTTTCTTTCAACCTGACTGGTCCCACACTTCCCATAAAATGTGGAATTTAAGAACCAACTCTCAAGAACCAGCTCTAAGTCTAGTCTTAGCCTTTCTTTTGGATTTGCCGTTTTGCTCCTTTGTTATATTTTTGTTCCAGCCCACTAAACAAACAGAAATGATTGCCTTTGGGGTTTGTTGTTTTTTTTTTTTGCACAGCTCCAGAGGTCTGGTTACTACCTGGGATAAACTGGCTTGACGACGCACACAGTGTCAGTGAGCCAGGGGTCCCAGCTGGGGATTCAAGGGTTGGATCTAGTCACCAGGACAATTCCCTCTAACCTGCTGCATTTGCCCAGGAGAGATGGCTGTGAAGGCAATTCCCAGAGTCCAGCACCGAAATACATCCTGTCATTTGTCTGGATTATAATTGGCCAGAAAGTAAAGGTCAGCATTTGCTGTTATCCCATCTGTAGAGATTCTGAGAAAGGGTCCCAATATTGACATCCAACCCCTACCACCTAAGAAGTTGGACCTACTTGTCTTATGGAAAATGTAATGTAAAATACCCCTCTCCTATTTCTCGTAGATGGCTAGTCTGTGAGTAGTCTATTTTGGCTGCCGTGGTCAAAGGCTCTAGTGTGCTAGCGGTGACTGACATGAAATGAATTTGTGGTCTCAGCCCATTTCTCAATATGCTCAGGGGGCTGTGTCATCCTTAACAGCTGGCACTAATTGTCAGGGTATTCAGCAGAGAAGCCAAACCCTGCTCTTTGTAGGGGGTTAATTAACGGTCTTCGCAGAGGCCGAGGCAGTGGTTGGGAAGTGGGAAGAGGTACGATGCTCTGACCCTGATTAAGTGTGGGTTTGTGGATAAAGCCATCTCCATTTCTGAACCTCTAGGAAAACCAAAGCTAACCAAACAGAACAAAGCAAAGAGAAGCCACAGGGAAAGTCACTGTTTCAAAAATTAAAATAATCTCTGTAAGAAAAATTCGTAGAATGCAGAATTTACCATCAGAGTCTGAAAATGCTTCCCAAGTTAAGGCAGTCACTAACCCAGAACCAGCAGAAACTGAATTCCTGCTTGTCTGTCAGACCTTGGCTCAACCTGTGTGCTATATCCATGGATGCCCACGGACATTCAGTACTTCAAGTCTTAGGTGAAGTTCAGTAAAGCCAATGAGCAGTTCTCCAAATATGTCAAAGGCCACGGAGGTAGAAAGCCATCTATGGCCTAGGGTCTCCAGGAAAGTAGTCATCCTTCAGTATGTGCTCCATAAGGCTCTAGGACTTGACAGTCAACACAAAGAATGGAAAAATATGTTTATTGTCTGGTGGTGTCTTTTTTTATACTTACATCAATGCCTAAGTACCTTTCCTTTCCCCTTCTCCCATCCCCACTTACAGATCAGCCCAGACATGTGACAGTTATGTTCACAACTTTGATCATTAACTGGAGCAAGACAGACCAACATCTGCTTTTGAAAAAAATGCTCCAAAATGCTCATGTCACCTAGGAGCTGAAGGCTGATCTGGTGCAAGTATAAGAGTCATGGACCAAATTAAACACTGGTACTGAGAGGATGGAGTGGGGAGCTACCTACCTGGAAATCATGCTAAGAGATGGCCAGCAGCTCCTTGACTCTTCCACTGACCTTCTACCCTAAAGATGGGGTGGCTGTAGAGGTGGACCATAGTTGTCCAAGCCCACTTTTGGTTCTCAGCCCTGCCAGGAGTGAGTCTTTTCTCATCAGCAAGATTTGGCCTAGATTTACCCCCAGGACAGCTGAGATTATATTTTAGCCCCTGGTTCTTTGGGTGGGTGATGTAGTTAACAGCTGATACGCTCAGGCCACTTCCAGGCTGTGGTCGGTTATTAGTGCAACCACAAGATTTACATGACCTGTCTGTATTGCATGCATCTTGGAGGGTTGTGTACTCCTCAACCTACTGCCTTGTAAAGGCAGAGGTTGGGAACACCTTTTCTTTGGCTCAGGTTTTCCCAGGGGCTGTTCCAATGGTGAAAGTAGAAGAAGTAAATTTTAGTAATATTCCTGCTCATCCATTTATCATTTGATTCATAGTGAAGCTGAAGGATTTAGTGCACTGGAGAGATTTTTAGCTTCTGAAACTGGCACTACAGTCTTCTGATAAGAGCGTTGTCTTGCCTCAGTTTCCCCAACATGAAAAAAATAGACGTGTGCTGTCATCTTTGTTTTGTAATATTGTCCGTGACTTTAAAGGCCTTTGCTTTATTGTCCTGCATGTTGCTGGAGAGAGCACAAAGTGCTTTAGCACCTCAGCAGTACACCAAGTCTCCACGCTTCATGGTGACAAATCTATCTAGCAAGTTGGGCAAGAGCAGTAAAATGCCATCACTTTAACTGACTCCTGTCCCGTCATTTCAGATTTCAGGAATTATTGGTCTGCTGTTTAGCACTTTCGTAATAAGCCTATTCCACTGGTGCCAAAGGCTTCCAGCCAGTGATTTCCAGTGGAAGGGAAGGAGACAGTTTGACTAAGAAGATCAAAATCAAACCTGGGACTCAGTCCAAAATAGAATCATATCTATTTTGAGAATTTGATTTCTAGTTTTAATTAAGGAAAACTTTGGATCTTCAAGCAGCCCTGTGGCTTTGTAGCAAGTACAGGAGGCTCTTGATTCACGGGTTGGGAGACCTGACCCCCCTCCTATGTGGCATGGTGGTGGGATGGGGATTCTTTCAGAGAGAAGTCATCTGCATGTCCCGGGGGAACTGGTTTTATGGGCTGGCTCTGACCAGCAGTGGTTGACTGGGGGGGAGAAGGGTTTCTGGGATGGTGTTGGGAGGGGGAGGTTGACAAGCCTGTTGTGACTTGCATGGGGAAAGTGATTTGTTAGAGCTTTAGTAGAAGGGACAGTTGATAGGGATCCTTTGTGCGGTTAAATACCAGCCAGGCTTTGCCTCAAAGGGGGAGGTATTCCACTTGGGAGGGAACCCAACAGCATTAGTAATGTCGTATGACAGTATACACAAATCATCTGCTGCTGGTATGAATGGTTCTGCAACCCTTGACAGCAAGTTGCTGCTGTATTTGGAAACGGCCTTACTCATGCCTCCGGGATGCAAATGATACAACTCCTGGCTCCCCCATCATCCCGTACCCTTGTGCTTCATAGGGCCAGAGGCCAGGGCCGGGCTGTGCCACCACCATGTGGGGATGGTCTAAGTGACAAGCAGCACACGGAGTGGCTGAGGATATGATGCAAGGGCAACAGCGTGTGGAAGCGGTGCCGATGGAGGGAGGCTGAAGCTCTGCGGCGGTGCTGCTGTGCCTGTGCCAGCTGTGGCTGGGGCGGGTGCATGGGGCAGCCAGCTGTTGCTCTGCTCAGGAACGCTCCCTCCTTTCCCTCCAGATGTTCCTGCTCACCGGCACGGACAAACCCAGCCCTTACCCTCCAAATGGATCAATATTCCCTGACTCCAGTATTCACTTCCCAGGGCCCCTTTGCCAGGGTGGCAATTGGGAAATTAGCTGGGTGGATGTTTTGTTTAATAATTAAGATATATATGTATAATAATATGATCAGATCTCAAATAATGAGCTCAGATTTTTTCCCCCTTATTCCTGCTTTCCAGGGAATGCTGGCAGATTTGGCTCTGTGCATCATACCACAAAAATCTCACTCCTCCAGAAGAGGGCTAATACACAAAGGATCTTTCTACCAGGCTGATGTATCACACATGCTTTATATATCAGCTTGGATTTCTTGAGTCCAGACAAAAGGATCAAAGGCATAGGGAGGGGCAGGGGTTTGGGGGCGCTTTAATTCTTGCAGACGTGGTGAGCAGGGCAGCGTATCATGGCTAGAAAGGCTCAGATGTAGCCAAATGTAAGAAATGGTATTTATGAGCTGTGCTTAGAAATTGCCTCTGAAGCTTGTACAGCAGCTGGTGTCGCTTTCAGCTGACATTCGTACAACTGAAACACATACAGCACAGGCAGTAGCAGGAAATACAAATTATGGACAAAGGGTTGGTGGATGCAGGACCAGAAAATACATGTTGTGTGGTCCAGGTTGCCTTTTTATAGATGTATGTCATATTATCTACGTGAAGCTAAGGCAGGTATTAATCCCAAGACTGAAATTCTGCTAGGGATGGGAGTAAATTTAAATGTCTTCAGCTAAACTATTCCACAAAAGGGTACTATTATAGTATCGCCTTTCAACGGGTGAACATCTGAGATCCTGCCATTCTTCTCCAGCTCTGAGGGTGTCCTACAGTCGCACCCTCGGCTTGGAGAAGTTACCTCTGAAGGATCATCAGCAGTATATATTTAACAGCAATGGAAAGAAGGGTGTCTGGAGGAGTTACCCAATAGTAGCCATTTAAAATTTATTGCAAGTCCCAAATATTTGAGGTTTTTTTTTTCCAAACATGATTTACAAGGTTTTCTATGCTTATTAAATGCTTGTTAAGAAAATGCATGGTGCCTTGTCTTTGAATTTTGACTAGGAATTACTAACACCCACTCAGTAGGGTTTCACATACCGAGCCCTGGATTTTAAGCCAGTTTCATATACTCAGGAGAGTCCAGGAAAGAACAGACCTGCAGCCTGCTGACAGCTAAGCTGGTGGCAAATAGAGACTATCCTATTGACACACGTGCCCATCTGCCATAGCTGCCCTCCAGTGAGGAAAGTCTCCTGCCTGGCCTCTCAGAAAACCAAAGAAATATCTTTTTATGGTGAGGTATGGTGTGAGGATGAAAGACTCTGCAATGTTCAGGGTTGCCCCTAAGCTAGCAACCAAATGACAACGTCAGCAGGGTTTGGAACACGACACTCTATTCCCTTTCAATGTGGTTGATTAGTAGCATCCCTCCTACCCAGTGGCCAGTAGCTTGTTAGACTGGAGTCAATACCTTTGCACACCTTTGCATAGAGAAGGGCTGTATTACTTGGATGCTGTAGCTCACCCCTGTGTTAGCTCGGGCCCCTCTGGGTTGTTCTTTTGTGGATGGCATAGGCAACACCACCACCAAAACTGCCACCAAAATCAATCATGATGGATGCTCCAAAGGTGGAAAGCCTGAGCTAAGTCATGGCCAACCTTCAGTGGGGACCTGTCCTGCCGTACGTTGAACAGTACTGAAGGACAAACTGCAGGAGGTCTCAAGGCTGCTATGGAAGGGTGTATAGTGGATCTCAGGATCTAGTAATTCCCTGGCCCTAAAAGGAAAGGTTTCTTTCCATGCCAGATGGCCACATTCCCCTTGCTGGGCCATCCTTGATCTAGACAGGATAGGAGGGGACAGCACACGTCTGGAGAAATCCTGGAGATCTCTTGACTTTGGGCTGTAGGAACAGCTGCTGGCTTCTGCTGGAGAACTGCCTCATCCTCCCTCAACCCCTCACACAACAGATAAAAATATGTCTGTATTTATATCTTTCATGTGTCCCAGATTTTACTGGGGACATGAGGCTTGCTGGAGCTCAAATGAGACTTGCTAAGTCCGAGAAGACAAAGTCAGACTTGTGTTAGTGGTGTGGAAAGGGAGGCGGGAGGTCCTGCTCCACCTCATCCCTGTCAGCCCAACATAGGTTTTACTGTTCCTTGATGATATATTTTCATTGCAGGAATAGCTGGAGAGCACAGCGCACATTTTTGTTCACCCTGCCACTGCCTGGGTTGGCAGGAGATGTTGCTAAGCAGTCATTGTGAGTGTTTGTATACACTCGGCACCAGGTTACCGTAAAGATTTGGGAAAGACCCATTCTGGAGGTGATGTTACCACCACCACGAGGTGACTCCCTGAGCAATTTTCCACGGGTGCAGGGAAATTGTCACTCTTTGCAAATATTGACCTGATTTTTTTTTGAAGCAGTGCCAAAAGTTTAGCTGTTCTTATCGCCTACGTTATAGTGGAAAGGTGATATGATGTCAGCAGCGATATAATGTCAACAGGGATAGCGGCAGCCCTGCTTGGAGTAAAAGAGGGAAGGAGCTGTGCTATCAAGTGCTACAACATCATCACACAAATTCATCACACAAATTCATTTACAGCACCACCGAGGGACAGGGAGTGTGCATGGAGTAACTTTATTCCTACCATTTGTCTGGAAATTGGGAGTGGATGCAAACATAGCGCCTCTCTCGGGTGCTTTCAGGATGGGAGAAACCAAGAACCCCTTGCTCCTCCAAATCTGACTCAACTTGTTGCTTTGCAGGGGTGTCTCACCAGATCTGGAAAATCATAATGCCACTGCCTATTAGGGCTTACTGAGGTCAGAACTGGGAGGTGGGAAGGGATTCTTAAAACAGAGGCTCCTGGAGCCACGACAGGACTGAGTGTGAGAGCAGTTCAAGGGAAGTCTTAACCAGCGGGAGGCCAGAACAACAGTCCTAGTGCTGTATCCCGATCTTGCTTCAGTGGATTTACAGCTGGTTCCTTTCCTGGAATGAAAAGATTAGAATCGCTGGAGCTGTGTGTGCGTCTTCCAGCGAGGAGAAGTAGGTATGCAGCAGCTGTAAAAATAAAGAGCCCTCTCAGGCCGTTGTAGTAAAAAGGTTTGGAAACTGTTGAAAGTGGGGTGGGGTGGGAAAATCCTCAAATTTCCTACTTTTTTTTTTTTTTTTTGTATTCTAAATTTCAGCATGTCAGTTTTGAACTTGATCTGAAAGAAAAGACAGACATTTATGTAAAATTGGAGGGGGGAACCGTAAGATCAAAAAAAAAGATGATTTCAAAAATTCCTTGAAATCTCAAAATAATTCTGATTGGTTTTGTCTCATTTGTCCTGTTACTGCCTTTCCTAAGAGCACTGCTGATATTGGAGGGCCCAGCTGCAAGAAATCAAGGATTCAAAACCTGATGAGAGGAATTGGAGAGCAACCTGATGAGATTAGACTCTGTGCTTAGTTATGTGGTTAGTTCAGCTCATCTTCATGCTTTGGGACTTCAGCTGAAGACCTATAGGAATCCAAAAGGGGGCATGCAGATATACACCTGCAGGTGAACAGAGATTTTCCTGGGACAGTGAGCTTGTGATTCCTACTGAAGTATCAATTACTGAAGGTAACAGAGTAGAAGGGAAGACAAATAAGAAAAATAGTGTCCTAACCGAGCCTAGCAAAAGATTGTATTAAGAACTGGAAAAGTGAAACCTCATCTGTTTCTTCTGATAAACCTTTAGGTAAAGTGGATTGAACAGAGTAGCAAATGTCTGCTCTGCTATTCAATGCATGTAGCTGCAAATTCTTACCCTCTTCGCTAGCCTAGAGGTCTCATGGAAGCTGAAGTTTAACACAATGATTGGATGAAATCAGAGTGGGAAAACTCTCTTTTGCTCCCTCTTTGCTCTGACCTCACCTGGAGTGTGGGACTTGTTCAGAGGACCTTTCATCTCACAGGAATGGCATTGGTGAGAGATGGCACTGGGAGCGATGAGATCCCTTTTTCATAGAATCATATAAAGGTTTGGGTTGGAACAGACCCTTAAAGGTCACCTAGTCCAAATCCCCTGCAATGAGCAGGGACCTCTTCAACCAGATCAGGTTGCTCAGAGACCTGTCCAGCCTGACCTTGAATGCTTCCAGGGATGGGACCTCTACCACCTCTCTGGGCAACCTGTGCCAGTGTTTCATCACCCTCACTGTAAAAAAATTCTCATAATACCTAGTCTGAACCTACCCTTTTTTAGTTTAATACTATTACCCTTTGTCCTATCATTTTTTTTCCCCTCCTACCTGTGTCTGGACAACTGGTAAGGCAGCACCACCACAGACTTTCCTCCTAGCGCTGAACTGTCTGCAGATGCCCTCTTCTGGCACTGTCATGGGCAGGAAAAGGAGAAGCACTACCTGAGGAGATTCACAGCCTGTGGTGCCAGTAGCGTTAGCTCCAGGGAATGGGATGGTGCCTCAATAGCACTGCCAAGCAATGTAGGTTTGCTCAGGGTAACCACACCACTAAGTACTTTTGATGATGTTAGTCATTAGTAAGGGTGGCTGATTTGTTTAGTGGAAGAAGGCTTGATTTCACTGGATATGAGAGGCCTCTACCTAACTGCCAATGCTTAAATCTCAGCCTCTGAGTTCTCTCATCTGTCTCTGATACCAAAATCAGTCTGGAACTACAGGGCAAATAGGGTGGACTGAAAACGGCTGCTTCCTGGAGAATGTGTATTATGGAAATACACATCCTGCCTATCAATAAGTTAAATCTGTTAATGTCCTTAATCATTGAAATGGAATTGTTAATTGCAAACTTACTGGATCATTTCTTCTAATTTTGGACCCTTGGTTTTCACTTACCATTTATTTACCTCTAAGCATGCCCCGGCATGCTCAGCTGGCCATGGTCTGTCCTTCCAGAAAGGTGCTCTTTGGTTCTGAGCCTTGTGAAGCTCCATGCAGGCAAGAGACCATCGCAGCGCATTACACATTCAGTTCCTCTCGTCTTTGTTCTATTTGTTTTCTGGACATGGAGACTGCTCTCTTGGCTCAGACTACAGATCCAGAACCTGTTCTGAATCTCGAGCATTGGCAAGTGCCATCTGCTACAGAAAAAAACCACGAAAACCTCTTAATCAACAGTTATGGAAAGTTGCCCTTGAAAAGTGTCTTCCTGACTTGTGGTTAGCAAGACGCCAGTTTATTCTGAGACTTTCCATGCCCTCCCCAAAATACCTGTTAAAATTCCTTATTGATCTTGTTATGAGGTCGTTATCAATCAACATACATTTTAAGTACATAAAGACGACACTAGGATCTGCAGAATTATTTGTCACGTAAAGACTTTTTTCCCCCTTAATAACTTTTCACAGCCCCTCACAGAATTTGTTGAGCAACCCCTGAGATTAGAGGCTGTTTTGGACTTGGTCCTAGAAAACAAGCCAAGTATGATAAATAAAATAAAACATCTGGATGTCTAGCCATCAGAATATCATCAGATATCCACTGATTCTGAGGGAATGTTATGTATGAAAGGTAATAATCTGAAGTATTGGGCTTTTCATAAAACGTAACTCTCTGAAAGAATGTAGAATGAGACAAAAAATAATGTTGATCTGAGTTGATTGTCTAGAAAATTTACTATGGAAAATCATGAGGTCTGCAATGAATAGTTGGATCGCTTTAACGAATGCCTGTGCCAATAAAATCTAAACATATATTTAAAAAACAAAGATAGCAGAGGTCAATCTTGCTAAGCAGAGATGCAAGGAACAATGCGAAGGATAAACACTGTTGAACGGGGAAAAAGGCAAATAAGGTTCTAATTAGTGGGAGGGACTGAATAGATTACACAAAGAAGATAAAAGCAAGGAAACCTAATTGGAAACACAGCAATGTAGCATCAAACAACCCAAAGTGTGTTATCTAGTACAAATGGGTTTTCAGCTCTTTCCACAGGCAAGTGGTGAGTATAAAGGTTGATGCTCTTGAGGTTAGGAGACAGGAAGCAGAGACAAGAAAAAATATTAGTCAGGACTAAAACGCCCACTTCCCAAATTGAGTAATAGGCACAAGCGACCCTTCCCCTGTGGCGAAGACTGCAGTTTCACTCCCAGCCCTCATGGAAATATGTGAGCGCGGACTAATGTTAAATGTTCCAGGAGTTCATCAAAGACTTGCTGTTTCTTCATATTTTTCATTGCTGGTGGAAACAGAAACCTAAGTTCAGCCTGACCGCTTCTACCATGTCACCTCTCTGGTGGTGGCCTGTGTAAAAAGAGTATTTATCTGAATTTGGCCAACCCACTGAAGATATCAACTCTAGACTTTGTACTGTGGAAGGAGAAAGCATCGGTGGGTCCTCCCACTCCCTAGCCAGAAAGGTAGGTGTGGTAGGTGCTTCTTACAGGGTCAAAATGGTTGGAGAAAGACTTTATGTTCAACTAGGCATGGTGGCTATGAATAGACACCTAATCAAGACCTTTGATGCTCCTTTTGGGAGTCAACTCTAAATCCAGATTCTGAGAAAGAATGGACAACTGGAGGAGCGGGAAATTGCTCTCCTGAGTTTATGGTGCCAGTCTCTATTTTATGTGCTGCAGATGGGGGCTGGAATATAGCCATTTGTTCTCTATGTGCAAGAATCCTTACTAAAAAAGTCTAGCAATCCTCAGTGCTGTGTGGAATTGCCCTCCTTGATGTCTTTGTTGTCAGCCTCAGAATTAAATGCACACCAAAAGTGGCCCATTTTCCCCCAAACTCTATGTATTTAAAGACAAAGGAAGAGATTAGATCTAAGAAAACACTCTGTGGTGAAAAACCTATTGGTGGCCTTTCATCACTTTCTGTGTCCATGAGTTTCTTGAATTGATGCCCCAATTTTGACTTTCAATACAAGAGCTGCTCTGGTTGGGTGCCCGAGTCACACAGCAGTGGTTTCTGTCTTTGAAGTGACGTGCACAGCTTTTGCGAGTTGCTTTGCAAAAGGAAGATCACTTTTGCAAAGGGCTTTCTGCAGCACTGGCTTGGATGCCAGGCATTGCTTGGCAAATTCACCCCTTGCAGAGAACACAAGGGTACGTCACTGCAATCGTATAGATTTGGCTGCTCCCTTTCCAACCAGAAGACTACCAGGCAGTGCCAGCTCCTCTAGAATTTAAAACACCGGCATATTTGTGGTCAATCCTACTTCTTATTTTGTAGGGCTTTGCTAAGCAGTACTTGGAACGTGTTGGCCTCATAGACTTCTGGCAGAAGATTGCAGTGCTGCAATCCATTCTATGAACAAAGCCTCTGTTTGTCTGTCTGTCTACCTATCTATTCATCTGTCAATCAATTCTATCTCTTCTCTAAGCAAGATCAGTTATGCCTGAGGTGGGAAATTTGCCTTTCCTTCTCAGGGTTTGGCATGCAAAGACCATCCCCTCTCTCAGAAGTAACTTGCCCTGGTTTTCCAGATTTTGCTGTTTATTTTAGTAAACCAGACTACGGGACTATCTCTGCTGTGAGTCCCCTTCACCCTGCTGCCATAGACAGCTTATTTTGCTTCTGGATAGAAATTGCTTTGTATTTTTTATCTTTTAAAAAGGAAAATATATTAAAAAATTTGAACTTGGCCTTTTCCTCTGTTGTGATATTCCTAGCAAAAATGGCACAAATGCTTTCGCTCCTTCACCCCTCTTCCTTTTTTCTTGTAAGTCTTGATGAGTGAACAGATATAAAAAGAGGACAGTTCTAGCCTTCCCTAGGGACTAGTGTTTTTAAGAGTCAGTGCATAATTAAAACTTGCCAGGACTGTTCACAGCACCTTTGGTGTTGTAAAGAGATTAAGGACCTCTGATTAGCAATGTGCAAAGAAAGTTTCACAGCCTTGACTGCCTTGCCCTACGCGCCTGACGGCACTAAATGACCCGGCCGCTCAAGTACTGACCAAGAAAGCAACAAGCCGACGGTGAAATATCTCTCTAAATAAGGACAGGAAAGATGGTTTTAGAAAATGAATGCTGTCTCATCTTAGCATGTGGTAAACTTTTGAGGTTATTGCTGGTGGCCAAATATAAAAAGCAGGTCTGCCATATGTTCTCTTGATAAATTTTAAGCAGGGGACCATGCTGTGATTGAGGTTTCCATCTCAGATATGGAGTGATAGAGTAGGAGAAAAATTTGGCGCAGCAGCCAAAGGTCAGGAATGGTGGTGCAGACACAAGTGGAAAGTTTTGAGGCAGGACAAAGGTTATGAAGTTAGCAATGGGATCAGGCAGCCGCAGTAGCAGGACTGAAATGCAGCGATTGGAGTGACTCATCCACGCGCAGTTTTTCCTTGCAGGAACTGGGATGGGGTTTGTCCCCTTGGGGTTCAGTCTCGCCAAACTGAGCTTTGTTGGATTTCTGATGCAAGCTTGCTTGGTTTGTCAGGCTCCCTGCCAAATCACTGCATGTGTGAACCTCAGTCTTCTGTGGTGATGGCCTTCCCTTTCCTCCCCACTTCCAAGACAACCTTTCCCCTGAAATCCATACCATATCATAGGCAAAATGAGGTCAGAGGAGACTGCAGGTCACCTTGTCCAACCTCTTGTTCAAAGCAGGGTCAGAGAGGAAGACAACCCACTGCTAGTGAGAGGTTGGGTGAGATGAGTGCTCACCTTAAGCCCAATGCTTGAGAAAGGGCAATGAACTTTCTTTAGCAACTGACATGAAGGACAACCTTTCATGAATCAAGTGGGATGGCATTTTGCTTTTCATCCCCAACGCTGTGACAAATGGTGATGTTAGTCTGGCAGCATTCCTGTTCTGGCCAGCAGACCCTTTCAACCACTGAAAAAGCCACTGATTTCAAAATGACCCAAAGCTGTGAAGGACAGCTCTTGTTTCTCTGGTTTCAGGGTTTAATCTGAATTGGCTATCCTTCCCCATTTAGAGAGAATGAAATAAAAAGATGGACCGCTGCAAGCAGAATGAAAGATCTAGAACAAAGAGTTAGCGCTGACGGCAATGCTGCTTAAGCCTGAATGCTGTAGAAAGTATTTTTAAGGTTTCCACTGCCACTGCACTATTTTTCATGGATTGTAAGCTTTTAGTACACCCTCTGAAGTGCGACAATGCTAATATCCTCGTCTTCCAAGTGGAAACTGGGTGTGGTATAAAGGAAAGGGTAGAATCCGTTTCAGTCAATAGTAACAATCTAAAACTTGGTATCTTGTCTAAGTTGGTCATTTCAACTCTTGATGGAGTAGCTGAAGCTGTATAAGTGTATTTAGATGGCAAATTAACTGATTTAATGGGAACCTGTCTTAGAGGAATCCTTGTCAGACTTTGTCAGAGATTCATTCTGATGATTAGAAATGAAATGCAAGAGGCATGATGCAAAGTGAGCGAAATACGTCATTTCCAAACATTGCCTCTGATTTGAACTATCTGTTTTGCTTGGAATTCCCATTTCAACATTAAAAAAATAATGCGTTCAGTAATAATAACAACTACATAAGCCTCCAAATTAGTTTATTGTTTTGTATATTCCTTGGATGCTCTAGATGCTCATATAACCTCACTTTCCAATGAACAACTTCGAAGCCCGCAATTTCTGCTCACTGCTCTGGATCACAGGCTTCTCGCTGGGGGCAGACGACACTGCAGAACTGTTTACCAGGCTTAGTGCGATGGGTGCCCTTAATGACTCCTGCTCAGTGATTTTTCTAACTTCCTTAACTCAGCTTGATGTCCTGACCTGGTTGTACCAGATCTTCAAAGCTGCCACATCCTCAGGATGACTTTGCAGACAGCTCCTCTAGGGATTTCTCTAAAGCTGCATTATCAGCTGTTTTCCATCTGATCAGCTTTTTATTCTTTCTTTCTTTCTTTCTTCTGCTTTTGTTTAGATCCAGAACAATCAATAAATATCCCAGCAAAAATCATTCCTGGAAGTTCGGGGTGCATGGAGCCACATTAGCCATTAAAAGTGTCTGCAGGGCACAGTTCCCAGTCAGTAGACATGGGGGTGGGATTTCTCTCATTTTAATATCAGATGTCTGCAAATTATTTAAGTCTGTGCTAGTCACTCAATTCTCTTTATAGTGAAGGCAGCCTCCAGACACCCATTCACTCCCTGGCCTCCAGGTTCAGTTTCATTAAAGGCCTCTATAATCCTGTTTAAAAGAAAGAAGCAAACCAAACAAACCAAAACCCCCAAAATGGGTCCTCTTTTGCAGCAGGACAGGTAGAATTTGAAGAGTGCCAGACAACTATCTCTGAGTCTCCCAGGGGTTTTGTAAATCTATTTTACCTCCAGCTGCTCTCTCCTCTCATAGGTTTTTCTCACCAGAGACTCTCTTAACCCCAATCCACTGCAGCTGACTTAAACCCCTGCAAGTCAAATAAAGAGCAGCTAAATGTTCAGCAAAGTAGGGTCAGTTCTGGTTTCATTCAAAATGTAAAACCAGGTGCTTTAAATGCACTTTGCAAGAGAGGGTTAAGTTACAATAATAAACTGACTTGCACTGGCACTAGCTAGCATAGAAGGAGAAAAAGAAAAATTATGCTCATCCAATTCTATACAGCTTGGCAGGAGATGGGAAAAGCAGAGCAGGGTTTCTAGGAAAGCGCAAGGAAAGTCACTGCTTAGAAAGCTGATCTGGTGAATTTTGTTTTTTTAATATTTTTTTTTCCTGGATTCTCACAAAACCACACAGGCCAGGAGGGATTTACTTCAGTGTCTGCCACAGTGCATGGTAATGAACACTGGTCCAAAAAGAAGCTTTTTACAGAGGATGCTAGATGTGCTGAGCGTTTCTGTGGCCCTGTTCAATTAGATGAGAAAGAAAGTCCTGAAGTGCAAAGAGCACCAAACATGCTTTTCTAAAGCTTCAAGCATGTAGAGAGCCAGACTGCAGTTCATGCATATCTCTGTCTATACTGGTACTTAAACGTAGGTTTAAGTTATGACCTTAAAATGAGAGTGAAGCCTCCACATACGCTTGTAAAGTCAGTCAGTTGGACGGGAACAGCTCTGCTTGATTGGGAGATGTGAGACCCATCCTGTTCCCCTTTGCCTCTCAGGCTCTTCTCTTCCTAAAATGTGTTTGGACCTTCTCCAGTGTGCGTGGTCCTGGACCTGGTTATCCAGAAGCACTTGTCCAGTTCTCTGCTCCTGCTTGTCAAAAGATTTGGGTGCACACTGGTAAGGAGGGCTGGGATCCTGGTGGGATTTTGCTCCACTTCCCTCAGTGCTGGCTGATGAGGCTGTGACTTTTCCTCTGGTATAGGCATCTACAAACCATGGTCCTCTGGAGTAGGTGACACCAAAAGGGACAAGGATTTCTTGAGCTTTTTTCCTTCACGAACCCATCAGCAAAATGGAAATTCATGGAGAATTCATTTATGGATATTAGTAGTTTAGAAATAAATACAGCGCAACTAAAAAATTAAATGCTGATGCTCAAAATTAAAGATTTCTTTACAGAAAAGTTCCCTTTTCACTGGTTCAGGCTTTAGGAGCACTGCAATGCAATGGAGACTTTCACTCTCTCATCAATAATATAAAATGCCAGGATAATATTACTACTAACTTATATACTTTGTATTAGATTAGCATGTATATCTACTGCTAAAATAACATTCTTTTATTTGAGGTAAGAGAAAATATATACTACTTTATTACTTTGAACAAACTGGCTTTCTGATCCCTGCCAGGGAAATACTCACTTCATATTTTCCTTAAAGATGTATTTGCTGGCAATTATTTATTTAATTTAATTTAACGTTTCTCTTTTATTCTATTTACCAGTTTAACATTTCCTACTACCATATCTAAAGAAAATCTAAGCATGCGTATTTATTATTTTTATTCATGTTCTGATTACTTTCTTGCATTATTTTTGATGATATTTTACAGTATTTAATACACAAACCCCTACCAAATTAGTTAAGATTAACTGATACATCTGCAGTCTTTTCAGACAAGTTTGGCAGATAGCTAAATGAATTATATACTCTGAAGACCTCTAAGAACAAAATTCAGGATATATTCTTGCCGTCCAAAAAGGACAGTTCAGCTGACCATGCGATGGAGCTCTCTGATGGGTCTTGCTTTCAAAATGATTAATGGATGGGGAATCTGTGGCAAACTGTAGCTCTGAGCAGCCGTCAGTCTAAACCGACCAGGTGATACTCTGATCTGCATGAAGAAAAATAACCACAAACTACCCAAAAGGCTGTTGGACATTGGGCAGGGTTTGGGGGAGAAGAAAAGTAGCACATATTGAGTTCTGCAAACAAGAGAACATGACTGTACCCAACTGTAGTCCTTCTGCTGAGAAACTTACGGTTAATGTACTTGGCTAACATAAGCTACAATGACAGCAGCAGAGGAAAGCTCCCAAATCTGTCCATGGGGGCTTTGTAGGGTTTCCACAAATAAGAGAAAGACATCTCCTTTGACAGGAGGTCCCTATGGGGACCTCATCAACACTTTACAAATATCTTAAGGGTGGATGTCATGAGGATGGAGCCAGACTCTTCCCAGTGGTTCCCAGCGCCAGGAAAAGGGGGAATGGGCACAAACTGAAGCAGAAGAGGTTCCAGTTGAAGGTGAGGAAGAAATTCTTTACTTTGAGGATGACAGAGCACTGGAACAGGCTGCCCCAGGGGGGCTGTGGAGTCTCCTTCTCTGGAGATATTCAAATGCCGCCTGGATGATGTCCTGTGCAACATGTTCTAGGTGAACCTGCTTTAGCAGGGGGGTTGGACTGGATGATCTCCAGAGGTCCCTTCCAACTCCTGCCATTCTGTGATTCTGTGATTCTGTGACACATGGGAGAGGGGGAGACAACTGTGTCACAGAAGTTTCGCAGATGGAAAGAGAGATGATTTGGCCAAAACACCACTCCAGCAACCACATTTTCCTGGGGAGCAGAGGATTGTGAACAGTTTAATAAGTTGTCATGCTGTCAGATGAACTGTGGTAACTTGACCACAAGTCTACTGTAATGCAAAGCACTAACTTGCTTAAGCCATCTTCAAGCCCATTTACATGGATCTCACTATGCTGGAGAAAGGACACACGGTTCCCTAAAAATAGATGTCTAGTACCATTTGAGGCTCTTGGGACATCCACATGGGGATGGTGGACACTAGACAGGACTTGCAGAAGACTCATGGTCCTCCACATGCTGGAAACCAGCTGGAATATCCTAGAACATCTCAGATGGCATTGGATGCCTATTTTTAGGCAAATGAGAAGTGGTCCTTAATCACCATGGCCAGCTTGGATGAAGGGGGAATGACTCTCCATTTAAAAAGGCTGAAAACTTCCAAAATTGCTCCAACACACACTTATGAGGGTCTGACCATGCCAGCAATCTGACTGCCATACCAGCTGGGAAGACAAAGCAGTAATCACAGTATTTCACAGAAGCATAGAATCATAGAATTGTTTAGGTTGGAGAAGACCTTTAAGATCATAATTTGCTTACTTGCGTATTCCACATCATGAAGAAAAAACAGCTGAGACCACACGGGTACAACTAGAATGGGGAAATCCAAAGACTGTATGTGCTTTTGTCCCAGTCTTTACCTGGAGAGTTTTTTATGTATCCCTCACTTTGAAAGACAAGTAATTATGAGGAAATCTCAGGCTTGTTTTAAAAAGAAAATAAAGTAATAAACCTCAGAAGTGCAGAAGAAACCTTAAAAAGTCAAAGTAGAAAAAATTCCAGTATGAGAAGGCAAATAAAAAGAACCTACATTTATTTTTGTAAAAGTCTGATGAAGTTTAAGTCGATAATATGCCTGGGATGGGAGGGGAAAAGGCAGAGAGAGGGCTGACTCATGGTTTTTGAATGTTTGGGGTTAGCACCAGTGTGTTTGGCAAATTCTTGTGTGTACTTAATATGTGTGAAGGAAATTATAATTGGTCCATAGATGATTTGTTAACTAAAAATAGGGCTAAAGCTGTAAAAATATTTGTAACATAAAATTTCACCAACTCTTCATCATTCTTTAGTGCTTTTCTCAAAACACATTGCTAACTATGGGGTCTCTAAACACCTCTCCATAGTAATTTATTTGAGGGCTGATGGCAAAGCTGAAGATGCATTTCAGCACATTGGGTGAGATCTGCAAAGGCAGTAAAACCAGATGAGGACCTACCAAGCTAATGGAGCAACTCCTTCTCAATCACAACATTGAACTGCCTCACTGACTTCACTGGCTTTACCCTTCCTGCACCCCTTGTTGGGTTAGAAACTTGCTCTGGTCCTGCGTTTGCAAGGAAGGAGTAGCAGCTCCTTCAAGTCAAACCTCCTATTTTGACTTCCTAGCTGTCTGAGCAGTCTGTCCTCGGTGGTTGCAAATGTCCCCAAAGCAAGGAACTCATCCCAGGGTTTGCTAATCACCTTATTACCTTCCCAGCCCTAATTTTGCACGTTTTCTCCATATTTTGAAGACCTTCCTGCCAGTTAGGTTGTCTTGGCCACTTCTTCTTCTGACACAATAGCAAAAAACCTGCTAGGACACCTGTTTTCCATGCACCCCAAACAGGGATTTTCCCAAATGTCCTCGGCATACTTGCCATAAGAGAGGAACCCCAAGTGAGTCACCCCTGTGTGGTCCCACTCATTACATGGCACATCACCTCATTTTCTTGGGTACATGCAGGGAAAGTCTCAGGCTGAACCTGGAACTGATTGAAAGTCCAGTTGAAGTTGGTGGAAATAATCCTCTCTTGACCTTCATAAGCTTTGGCTGGTATCCAGACTCATGATGTTCACACCTCCATAATGCAACCTTCAGCACTTGAGTCTTGTAAAGCTGGGTCGGGGAAAATGTCAGGTAATGCAGCATAAGCAGCCACCCCGGAGGAGACGAGCTGGTTGGCTTTTCCCAGCTCTGTCGCAGTTGAGCACAGAGTTTATGAAGTGCTCCTTCTCTGAGTGTGTCCAAACTGAGCCGCAGCTTTTGCCGTGCCTGCGACCGGAGACAGCAGAATATGAGCTGCCACCAACACCTCGCCGTTGACCTCAGCCTTGCTCGCCTCTCTCTCTTCCGCGCAAACTCTGCCCCCTCCCAGTCACCCCCCCTCTTCTTCCTCTCCCCAGCCCCATGACAGCACCGTGGCCGGCTCCAAAAATCTGTCAGCCTGAGTTCCTACTCCCTGAAATTATAGGCAATGGTTTATGAAACGGTGGAGGCCTGCTCAGTGTTATCTCCCTGTCACTCCTCATTTGCCCTTTATTAATAGGTGGATGAACTTGAATAAATCCTGCAAATTCCTTTGCTTTCCTCTTTTTGCCTTCCCATCTCATCTCTCTTCTGCTGCTCTGCACCATTCACCTCCCAACCCTTTTCCCCCTCCCAGCCCAAGTCAAAAAGCAAGAGTAAAAACAATGTCCTTTCCCCAGGCTGTTAACCAGTCATATAAGCTTAAGCCTTGTTCACAGCATGCAACTAGAAATGAGAAAGTATATGTGTGCACACACACGTGCAAATGTATGTGCAAGTCTGTGAAAACACTGCCTTTGTATCAAGGCTTGCATCTTCTTGCAGAAGGGTTGGAGAGCTTGGGAGGAAATCCATCCAGGAATGGGAACAAACTGCTAGTTTTCAGTTAATTTAATTTTTTTATTTCAATCTCTGCCCCAGCTCTCTGCATTCAGTTATGTATTTTTTTCCCTTAGGGAGGAGACTTCTGCTGCTCACAGGCACTAGATTGAATTACAAGTCACATCTCTGCTTGGTGTGAAATCAGCAGTTACGTGGGTCCATATGAGCCAACGAGCTAACTTTCACTTATTCGGGTAATTATATGTCTCTTCCCTCCTCTCATTACCAGGGGATGCCTAGCATGGTGGTGTTTGAATGGACCTAGGTGACTGATGTCAAAAAACAGATGAACAATTTGGAGGAGAGAAGTTGGGATCATAGTTGCCACATCCTCATTGCCTGGTGGAGGGCTTATGATGGCAGTGTGGGGATGGCATGGGAAGCCAGCATCCAGCAGTGCTGGACAGTATGTCTGAGTCAAAGCCTTCTTGACCTCAGATATGATAGTAAGCAGCAAAGTCTGTCTTAGATGGATCCAGTGGATTCTTTGTTATGACCCTCAGGTTACGTTTATGCTTATACTCCTGGATAGAGACAGGTTGGGGTGGAATAACTTCTGCATATGCTGGTAAACACTCTTGTCCTTCAAAACTGCTTGGCTGCATGGAAGCTACCTCCTGGAAATGTTTCTTTTCCGTGCTAACTCCTAAACAGTGACCAAGAGTTACTTGCAAGTTTGCTAGTTCATCTGGGCTAATATGGTCCCGTGGTCCACTTTAATAAATGAGTTGTATGGACAACCAACTCCCAGCCTCCAGAGACAGTCCTTTAACTCTTTATTTTGCTGCTAGTGGAAGTCTGAGATCCCAGTAAGCAAAGGTAAAGCTTTGTGTAAATGGCAGCTCCCTCAGCTAAAGTTGTGATTTCTTAATATTCAGTGCTAATTAAACAGACTTGGAGATAAAGGCTTTAGACTGAAAATAAATGGACAATTTATTAGATAAAAAATGTCAGCTGGGACTTTCTCACATTGTGGTCTTACATTTGGCCCATTTTTGCAGGAAGCAAGGTCACCATTAGCTACCCACTGTGTGTTTGACCTCCACAAAATAAGATTTTGTCTTTTTCTTTAGGAAAGCAACCTCAGTCATCAGCTTCAGTGTTGGCATCAGCATCATTGGAGGCAGGACCTTGATGATCTGTGCTCCTTTGTATAATAGCTAGGCAAAGCTGGACTTCTTTTGACATATCCCTGTGATTAGAGCTAAAAAGACAAGTTTCACTGGAGGTGACCAGAGCTGTTGCTCACTTTTCCTGCTGGAGGAGCTTTGCCTCCCAGTCTGACAGCCAGATTCACGCAGATCTTGGCTGTTGTGCTGAATTCTCCTGGGTCGTTGGGCTGGTGGTGGAGTCTGGTCAACTTTAAAATAAATATCGCATTGGCTCTCTGGAGATGGTCCCTGGAGGGAGACCCTGATTATCTCTTGTTGCGAATCAAGGGTTCCCAACCATCCGAGGGTCTCAGGAGACAAGCTACTGTCAGATGTGCTAGTGGAATGCAGGAGGCGTGCCTTTCTCTGGAAAGAAAACACACAGCAAACACCCTGGATAGTTTTTTTTTCTATTTCCTTCCAATTTTGTGAGTGTGTGAGTACCGGATTTGTGCCAATTCAGGTCACTGCACACAGAACAGCAGAAAAAGCAAAACAAAAACCCTAAGGAACTCAGCACAGCGGAGCGGTCCAGGCTTCAGTAGCTGCAGCAGCAGGTGGGCAATGTTAACTGGGCTTGGCCGTCTTCAGCTGTTTTGAACATTTGCTGGTAGAAGGAGATGATCAGAGGTCATGTCTGTGTTACAAGGGAGCACTGTTTCCGGTTTGGGATATTAGTCATTAATTAAGAGCAGGTGTTGGTTGTCTAGACAACTATGCAGGCTAGCCAGAAAAAAAAAGTGGGTTTTCAGGTGGTTATTGGCAAAAGGTTGGGAATTAACCACTTAATGATCTTCATTTTACTTTGTTTTAGTTTACAGTGTTTAACCATGGAATACCACTTTTTTCCCAGTGAGTCAATGAATAATTTTATACACCCAGAGCATTATCTTCAGGATCCACCCTGATTCTCCATCATGAAATGCAGACCAGACCTGTATCTGGTAGGATTTCATTCCATTTGAGCTTTCAAACAGAAACATTACATCTCAGACTGATCTTGTCTGCCTAGTTAGGAGTTTTTCTGGCAAGAAAGCAGCTGGCATCGATGGGTTTAGAATGAGGCCGGTGAACCCTTGCTCACTTTGCCATGCAGAGTTCCAAAAAAGTATCATTAACAGCCATAGGTGGTTAAGAGATGAGCATCACCTAATCCCATGCTGCTTGGATATTGGTTTCTCCACCTGCTAAATCTTCATTCTCTTGGAGCTATAGAACCTTATAAAACCTTCTCAGCTATGATGTGTGTTTTTGTGTATGTGAAATACTTTGTGAAGGTACGTCTGTATCTGGATAGGTGCATACACATATTTTGCCCTGTATTATTCTAAGCTAGCTGCTATTTGAGAGGAAGAAACTACGTGGCCTGCTGTTTTGGCCATTACATGCTAATTTCTATGTTCCTACATTTTGCTGAATCTGTTTGCTCACATGGCACTTGAAGACAAATTTGTTTGGAATCCATAAGATGCACTTCCCAATAGGCTACCTTAATGATCTTGCTCTGGATTAATCTCATTTTAAATTCACTTTCCCCTTAGTGGGATTTGCTTGCTGTCTTCATATCCTCCTTAAATGGCTTCATAAGGGACAGTAGTTGGTTCTAGCTTTCTATCTTGACTCGGAGAATCACAGAATGATTCATATCCTCCTTAAATGGCTTCATAAGGGACATACAAATCTTTTGGCATGACAGGTGGTTTATAAGTACAGTAGTTGGTTCTAGCTTTCTATCTTGACTCAGAGAATCACAGAATGACAAGGGTTGGAAGGGATGTCAGGAGATCATCTAGTCCAACCGTAGACTCATGCAGAGCTCCTGTCCCATGAAGTGATATCACCACTTTCCATACATGGAGGAAGGGGGAAATTTAGACCACGAAACTGGTGAGAGATTGTTGTCTTGTTGTCATCGATCTGAGCTCATTGGATGTGTGTGATGGAGGGCAACAGAAAATTCATTTGCTACTCATTGTTGAATTTATAAGGAGTTAATAACTCTTCTGGGTAGAAATCAAATCTTACACCTTGTTTGGGAAGCACTGATTGAGTCTGAAATTGACTGTTTAATGACCCTGGTTTGGATTTGTGTCTTCTAATCTTAGATGTTTGAAAGACAGATGTCTTAGTCTAACCTGATCACAGCAGGCTGCCTTTATGCCGCCTTGCTAGAAGACACTTCCCAGTGTAAAACAAAACAGAAAAAAGACAAAGAGCTATAATAATAATGTGATTGTGAGAGCAGGAGAGAGCACCAATATCCTGTGATTCTTTACGGGAACCATCTGGGTCTCTCCGTGGAAAGGGATGAGGCTTCTGATTCAGGTGCTTTCTCGGTGGAAATGGTCATGAGTGTGGGCATCCTGGCAGATGGTCTCAGAGCTCTTGAAACCTCTGAGGTACCAATCTCTGTGTAGTGGGAGAACATCTCTGAGCTACATCACTTGCCCTGGGCTCAGGCTCTACAACTGTGGCAGCTGTAGGAGACGTGATGCCTGGGAATACCGATGTCTGAGCTGGGCAGGTATGGTTGTCCTTCAGCCATTTTCCTATTTCTTTTTTCTACTATACCATATGTTAACACCATGTAAGTGTATATCATTTTCCCTGCATGTTTAGACACCTCTCAACCACGTGGAAGCTGCTAAGAAAAATACGTTGTTTTCTTAATCAAGAACAACAATTATTTCAGTTCTTTTGGAATAAATGAAGTTTTCTTCTGTAATTAAGGATCACAATTAACTTGCACACCTTTTTTTTTTCCATAAGGGCTTAAGCGTATGCTTAACATGCAGCACATTCTTAGGTTCTTTGCTGAATGAAGGCTTTGATCTCAATTATTTTTTTGCTTCCCCCTCATCCTTTCTCATCTCTTTTCTCATCTGCTACTTCTAATCTAAGCTCGCCTTGTATAAATAAATCCTAAATTGACGTCATTTGTCTGTGGTATGGAACACTGTTTATGTTGAATCAGGTTCGCTGTTTTGTTAGGGTGGAAGGCAACCTGAATGGTCCAGGTGCAGAAGCCCGAAGCTTAGTGGCTTGAAACGAACATGTAGATTGAGCCGGTCAAATTCTTACATTAATTAACTGTACTTCTTAACTGTTCTCCTTCTTTTTTATTCCCTCCACCCCCCGCTCCTTTGTTAAATGAAAACATTATCTTGATTCATGCAGTATAGACTTGCTTTTGGTCTGACACAGAACTTTAGTGGGTTTTGCTTGGCAAAGCAAGGTATTGCAAAGGTTGCTGGAAACAGTGTGTGATCTCGACGTGATTTTTTCTTCTCTTTTGTTTCTTGCCCTCACAGGTGAAATCAACATAGATCTATAAATGAGGTGTGTCTAATTTAAACTACTGAGCGCTTTATCGGTGATAAATTTGCTGTAACTATTTCCTGAAGTTATTTGTTTTCTTTTCCATGCTTATGCTGAAAGTTGGGACATTATTTTTTCTATAGAAAGGCTATTTAAAAAGTCCACTTCCAGCTGAAACAGCTCTAGCCTTTGCTAAAATACATATTTGTTTAAATTACTTCTGCAGAAGAAAATAACAAAAATAACCCCTGAAAAGTACAAGTCCTTGATCAGGACTTGGTTGTTTAGGCTTCATTAACAGCTTTGCCACAAATTTCCTCTGTAACTTGGGCATGTTATGTTACCTCTTTACCTTATTTATGAATCAGTCGAAAATATGAAAAACCATCCCCTTGTCTTACTCTCATGACTGGCCGTTCTGCACAGCACATTTCGTACATACTTTATAATGGCTATCTGTAGTTGAGTGTCACTTAAGGGTCCCTTTACAATGCCAGAATAATCTACACATTACTTTATATATATATAAAAAAATATAAAAGAATCAAGCCTTTAATCTCTTGATGCCTTGATCAGTAATGACCATGATAATACTTGCTTTGTCTCTAAGCTCTTTGATGCAGGGTGGTTTCCAGCTCCATTGCTTTTGGGAGTCCCTTGCTGAGTGAGGACCTTGTTCTTTGTTGGACCTACTACACCACTCACTATTTCCTAAAACGCAGCATATGTCTAAACTCTAACCGGTATTGTGAAACCATGTCCTTGCCTCTAAGGTAGGGCTAGAACAACTCCTGGACAATTCAGTGTCCAAAAATGAATGGGTCCCTCTTAGAAACTGGCTATTCAGTTATATATTATTGACAGTTTGGGGTTTTGCCCCTGGCAAATTTTCTGAAAGCTGCTCAAGCCCTGATCTGAGAACAGAACAATCACTTTCCTTTCTGACTTCTCCGTGACACTCATATTTCACAACAGCAACACGGTTGCTGTCAACCTTTCTGGATATGTGGGCATATGGAAAATTTCCAAAGCCGAGCGTGCCCTGAGCAGAAAATTTAGCTCTGTTAACTTGGATCTTTTTTGTGCACTTGAACCAGAAGCAGAAAACACATTTGACTTTCTACAGAATTTACACGCATGTTTGGGAAAGAGGAAGACAGGTCCCTAGTGGAGAAATGAAGGGCTGGTTCTTAGTGGGTGTCACTACAAACCATCATTACAAAATAATAGTAAAAATAGAGTAATACAAATTCTGCACTCATCTCTTGTAAACTAGACTAATTAGATTGGCTTAATCTATTCTCACTATACTTATCTATAGAGTAGAGTGCTTCAGCTGAGCTACTCTCAGCTCCAAATTCATACTCCAGGCTTCATCAGCTCCCCTGCCTGCACCCAAATCCCTGCTGCCATCAAATCCTGAGGGTATTCAGATGAAGTGCTCTGGTGTAAATCCATCTTTCTTTCACTTACCAGAGCAGGCTGAGACTCCATAAGCAATTCCCACAGGAGCCAGGTTGGTGGAAAAAACCATGGTAAAGTATAAGAGAAGTCTCACTGGAGGAGATATGATGGAGAGCAAATATCTGATCCAAGGCTGGCCAGATCTGTTCAACAGTATGGCAGTGCTGATATTGCTTTTTGAAGGCAGCAATGAAGTGGGTGGCTAGCTTAGAAAGGACCTGATCTCCTGTAAGGTTCTTGGTGCCTTCCATGTTCAGTGAGGCTGGCGGGAATGACTCTGCAATGATGGAGCAGTTGATAACAGCCCCTCCACGGGAATTTTGGGCACTTATAGAATTTGGTGAATTAATTTCTGCTCTGATATACAGTTCCTGAGATACTTTTTTTGTAGTGACCAAGAATCTGCCCTTCTCAGAGTGGTTTGAGACTATCAGCCCCAAAGGACCTCAGATGGTTTCTAAACCAGGTTACTTGAACTGGTGCCATGTCAACTTTCTGCTACTCCACCTCCCCTTAACCGAGTCCCCGTTTAACTGAGAAATGTGTGAGGGGTTGGTCCAGCAGCCATCTTGCAGTCCTTTTCTGTGACATTGGGCTCTGAAGATCTATGCAGACATGATATAATGACATACCCTAATCTTAGGGTATACCCTAATCCTAAATACACCTGCCCATACAAGGAAAGATATTTATTGTACAGAAGGTAGCACAGTGACAGGATCCTTGGAATTAGCTGGGTGCTGATGATAAAAATGACAGTAACGTGCTGCTGCTGAACTGAATATGAATTGGCCAATCAAAGATGGAAGGATCACCAGCTTACCTTTAAACCTTTTCCTGTATTTTTCCCCTCCACCTAAATATCAGAATATGAAACAATAATTAAATTATATCAAAACAAGGAAAAGAAAAGCAGCTAAGTAGAGATTATTTTTTTTGCTTCCTACATTTCTTGCTGCTGAAATAAGGGTGCCATTTGGGGAGAGAAAAGAAGGGAAGAGATAATTTTTTCTGAGTTTTCACCACCTTAAACTAAATTTTTTTGAAGTAGTTGGGACCACGTGACACAGCTAAAAGTTACCGTGGTGAGGAAGATGCTGAACATCACTTTGGTATGCAGATGACAGAGATTTGGCCTGTGGACATGGTTAAATCCCAGTAGCCTAATGCAAAACCCGAATAATTATATGCTAAAGCATACCTGAAAACTATTTGGCCACAGACAAATTCATATCTCCATGGCTTAGTGACACAAGGGAAAACAGTCATCTACTGCCCCAGATTTCTACCGCCTTGGGATTTACCTTCCTCACAGAGGTGTTATCAAGCCAGCTCTAACTCCTCCCAGATTTCTGCTGATGGTGGTTCCTTTTCTTCTGGCGCTTGGCAGCTTTTCTGGGGAGTGTCTCAACAGAACTGTCTCTGTGCTGTAAGCTGATCCAGCCATCAGGCAGCAGGCTTTAGCCTGCCTGAAGAATTTGGAGGAAGGGTTTCTAAACTTCTCAATTCATAAGCCATGCAAGCATATGGCCATAAATCCTATAAGCTTGGGCACTTAGTGGTGATACAATAGCACTTGATGGACTCCCCTGGATAATGCTGCTGTAATGTAAGGTGGATGCAGCAGGGAGAGACTGGAGCCTCAGGGTCGGATCTACGGGCTTTGCCGTCTTAGGCAACGTGGCAAATGTCCACCGTACACACAGGCGGCTCCAGCATGCAGCAATACCTCTGGGCAACTGCTTACTGAACCCTCCGACACAGAGACATAACGCTCTGCATCATCTGCTGGGAGGAGGTTCTGGGAGAGGAGACCTGATGTCCTTGCAGCACAGCTGAGAGCTTCCCCCTTGCCTCCTCCTCTTATCCCCTGGCTGAGGACACAGAGCATCTGTTCAACCATCTCATTCCTCCCCTGCTCCCCTGAAGCATAACTCCTATTAATTCTCTGGTTTTTGTGTTGGATGCTGTGTATACTCCACAAGCATCAAGGCCCCAGCATGCCAGCCCTTATGCCAACAACAAGATACTATAAAGGATTTTTCTGATTTGCTTCTATCTGATTACAAACTGATCGTGGTGTTGCCTACTGGGGCTTACTGAGTAGAGCCACCCCCTTCCTCCCCTCTCATATGTCCCGGGGATGAAGGGGCTAATCCTTTACACTAACCAGCCCATTAACTATTGTGCCTGTAAAAACACCCAGCCTGTCACAATTACTTCTGGCTCTGTTCCCTCCTGCCCATCAACTTGATCGAAGATAATGTGTAACGAGATAGCGCAGCGCTGCATGCTGTTGACACTAGGAAGAAAGATCCCAGGGCTGAAGTGCCACTCAGGTTACAGATGAGCTGGAAAATCCACCCACTCATGAGAGTGGTGACAGCTTTGTATACAAACTCTTGCTGCCCGCGATACCGAGATTGCAGAGGCTGAAAGTCTGCAAGTGCTTGACAGACAGGACTTTGACGAGAGCCAACAGGGAGAGGGGCTGGGTGGATGTTGCTGGAGGTCAACTGGGTCATCTCTTTTTAAACCTTGATGCTGTAGCATAAGTGGAATAAGTTATCGGCTTAAGATAAATCAAACGAGGATATCTGCTTACCGTGCAGCTCATCCTTTTTGTCAGTCGGCACAAAGGGCAGATCGGGGACCTGAATGCCCAGCTACATTTTTGTGGTCGTAGGTTGCACGTCAGGCTGTGGTTGGATGAATTTCTGCAAACCATGACTGAGATGCGTGGCAGGCTGCTGCAGTAGCTCTGGCATCGAAACCAAGGCATCGGGCATCAACAGAGTCACACCCAGGAGCCCTTGTCCTCTTGGTTCTGACATGGCCATGATGTACTCCGCTGCTTTGTCTCGTATCAGTGGTTATGCTTCAAGGCAGGACTTGAATATTTTTTTTTATTTTTTATTTTTACTTTGCCCCCCAAAAGTGTATTGTTGGGTTTTTTTCATGGGAAAAGGTTAAAATGTCAGCTTCCAACCCGGGGTGGCTCAGCCCAATGCAGAACATTTCAGTTTTATCAGCTGGCGCAGAGGTCTGTTTCAAATCATTTTTGACAGCATATTAAACTGCATTTCAAGCTCAGCTTGAAATTGGCCTGCCCATTGGGCCGTTCCTTTTCTCTAGAAAGCAACACGCTTTTCCCTATCTGAAAACCAGGTAAAATAGGTGAGTGGGTGAATCATTGGGACATGAACTTGCCTCAGAGAAGAAAAAGAGGGACTGGGATTTTCAGAATATAGCACCAACAAAGGAACAGTTTGATTTTTCACTTGATCAGAAAATAACCATTGCAGCCAGGTTTGATAAATTGAAGTGCAATATTGCAGAAATCCGGCAGTTCACTTACCTCTGACATTTATATACCAGCTGGCATAGCAAGTCTTCGTTATTGGCTGGGACCATCCATGAAAGTGTGGCAATAATATAAAATAAAGGCTGCTTAAGTACTCTGGGCTGAGCTTGCTTTCCTAGGAGGGGTGCAATATGCTGGGTCTAGATGCAGATTTTAGAGTAGAAGCTCACATAGAAAGATTATCCATGCTGGGATGGAAGAAGTTGACCAAAACTGCCTTTATATTTTTTCACACGTAACCTTTCATAGCTGATGTTGCATAAGGCAGCTCCTCTAACTGAGACAGAGAATGGAGTAACAGAAAACTGTTTGTCACTGGGTTTCTGGGGACTCTGCACCGGCCATGAAGGTTTATTTCCATGATTTGGGTGTTTCCATTCCTTTTTGGGGTCCCCAAAACCTTTGAGACATCTTTCTTAATGCAGCAATCCTCTTGAACACAAAGTAGTCAGAGATTAAAGGAAATTCTGCAAACTAGTAGTCATAATACCAGCATGGATGATGTCAATGGCTTCATTATGGATTAATAGTCATAACAATAATTGTTGGGCTGAGGCAGGATGAAAA
>NW_009259867.1:1470512-1484572 GCF_000687185.1 Egretta garzetta | reverse complement strand
GCAGGGCAATGTGGGTTTATGATGCCATGAACGCTGCTTGACCTCACAGATTCTGTCAGAATCTCCCATTTCCAGAGTCAACATAGAAAGGAAGTAAAACTCAGAGCACATTTGAAAGAACAGCTCATCGATTACAGGCCATGGTCAACAATTCCTCACTCAACAAAGGCAGGTTCAAATAGCTGAGCCCATGGAGTCTAAACCAGATTCCATCCTTTATGCCTAAACAAGGTGAATACCCAACAGATTTCAGCTGATATCTTTTCTGCACAGCTTTCTCTGTTCACCGTGGCAGGCATATTCTGGATGAAAATCCTCAAGAGCATTCGCAAACAAGGCAGCAAAAGCAATGAGAAACCCTAGTAACCCAACGGAGGTAAGTGAGTCTCTGGATAAAAAGAATATCTAGGAAAAATATAATTATACAGCCTCTGCTTTTTTAAAGCACTTTTGGAGGCCTCTGGGAAATGACACTGGGTTACAATCTATTCAGTTAGCACATCCAGACCTGACTTAAAGAACATGGGGACTGTTGTGACTCGAGATGGGGTTAGAATTTGTGTTGAGATCTATGCTTCTCCAAAGTTCAGAAGTGGCTTTGTATAAAGTATACCCCAGTTGATAGTTACATTAAATCCTTTTTTTAAAAATGATGCATATACAAATAAAGGGACTGCCAGTAGATGTACGATTAGCTGAAACAAGAGGTCTCTGTTTAGTAACTTCTAACTTTATGTCAAGAGCAGGAGCAGTGTTTTCTTGCTCCTGCCCAGTCACCTGTGAACAGCTATTGGTTCGTGATATGATGCCAAACATTTTTCAGCAGTTTGGATGCAAACCAACTGCTCATGTGAAGTATACTGTGGTACCCAAGCACAAACTTGCTGCTCCTGTTTCACCCTCAAAGAAAAGCTTGCCTACCAAGGAACTTGTCTGTCTATTGCCGTTCTAGTTTTAGTTTTTCCTCAGCTCTGTGTGTCCAATCTAATAAAAAATACTGCCTCTCCCTGCAATCTTTACTGGTTGCTGTTGCAGCAAGATTGTCTGTCCACAAAAGTGATGAAACATCTGGAAGTTGGTCAGCAACCGTTACAAGCAAGACGCACATGGCTTATTTCAACATCTTGCTTCCCTCTGTAATGGGTGGTGAGGAGCATTAAGCTCCTAGAATGAACTTCCCAAAGCCAGAACTGCAGGTCATGAGATATCTACCCTTATCAGATGGAAATAATAAAGGGAGGGATGCTGGGAGGTCATCGGTGCTGTTTTAGGGCTATAACTAGTGAAAAAGACAGGTCATAAAACATTTTTCTGTTCTGAGTAGCTTTCTGTGAGATTTCTTCAACAGGTACTTATATTTTATTTTAGACACCAGAATCCTTGACCAGAGACCACTAGACTGTACAGCCAGACTCCCCTTTGCTGTCTGTTCTTCAAGCCCCATGAATCTTGCAAGCTTGATGCAATATTAGCAGGAGGGCAGATGTGCGTTCACTGCCAGACTACAGCTTAACTTTTAGGGTGCTTTTCTAGCTCGTGCAAATGTTAGGCCACAAGTTTGACGTTAGTCGTGGAAGCTTGTTCATCACTACAGTGGTCTCTGAGAACAGCTTGATCCAAGTAAGTTGGCCCCTAGCTGGGGAGGTACCTCTGGGGAGGTGAGTGCTGATATGTCTCTTTTCTTGCCTTAAGGAGAAAAATAGGTGCTGATCAGTCTGTAAATATTTGCTGTTATCACTTGCAATTTATAATTCAGTGAACTAAGGACAGCGGGCAGTAGATACGTAAGCAATAATGCCAATTTCGCTTCAGAGACCTGAGTGTGCAAGGTTAGGAGAAGGCAGAGTGTGTGTGTGTGTATGTGTGATGGAGGGGATGGATTTGGAAAAATGAAATAACACAGAAAGCAGCAGCATTGCATTACAAGCCCTTCAGCCTGGAGTCTCCAGAAACACGGAGCCTTTTGCTTTTTAGCTGCTGGAATTTTACTTTATCCTTGTTCATTTCTATTTCTTTAATAAGGAATCCTGAGTTGAACTCCTTGCATGCTTACTGCGCTCTGCCTTTGGCTGGCTTGCCCAGGCTTTCCCTTGCAAACCCTGGAGTGAATCGTTTAATCCCCTGGACCGGAGTTAGAGAAACTCTGGAGAAGCTCGTTCATTCACTGGCAAGGCTGCACTTCTACACTGCAGTGGCTGGGACAGCCTACGTGTTCCTGGACTCAGTAAGCTATCCATTTCACCGGCTGGTTCGAGCCGCGTGCTCCCTGCATTCCTTTGGTCACAGGGGCGTAGGAAACGATCTTACCGCTCAACTTATATAATAAAATGCCCTGGCAAAGCTAGCTATGATTTTGTCATTAAACTTCGATGCCTCCTCTCTTGGCCCTCCCCTCCTCCCCTTTCCTGCCTTGAGTCTACGCTTGTAAAACCGGCAATGAGTCTACCACAGAAATCATTAATCCAGCAAGGTAGGGAGGTCTGTATGCATAGGTTGCTGACATGGGCTTTCATCAGTGTGTTTGCATGGCTTTGCTAGCCTGGGCTTTCCCCTCAAGGGCTTGGGACTGAGCGGTGGTGGACGCAGGCGAGGAGTTGGCCCGACAAAACGTAGCACTTGGTGGTTCCAGTAACCACTGGCTCCAAGCGAAGACAGAAAGCCAGCGGGGGAGGCATCAGAGTGAGGAAGGAATTTCCGCCACAGCATGATGCTGACTTTGTGATTCAATACAATCAACATGTGGGGTTTTTTTCTTTCTTCTTCTTCTTTTTTTCTGTCTTGGAAGAAAATGGAAGTGGTCACCCTACAATGGCGAGTGACATCGCTCCGCAGAGCCAAGGGCAAACTGCGACAAAGTTCCAACCTACCACAGCAGGAAAAGCAGCAGGTCAGAGAATTATAGCCCCACTGCAGCCGAGCTCAGGATTGCTCAAAGACACGCATCCCACCTGTACAGTAGAGCTAACAAAACCATGGACTTAAGGAACAGGTAGGGCTCCCTTGTCTCTAAAGCCAAGGCGTTGGTGGTGGATGCATATGGAGAAGCTATGGAGAAGCTGCAACCTCACACAATGCTTTAATCATCCAGAATATGTAGAGTTTTGGGGTAGTTTACACCACCTAGAACATTTCCTCATGGTATATTGGCTTTACAGAACAACCAGGTTTAATTTTCTACCAGTGTATTCTCTTGTGGCTGGAAGTTTTCTGAAGAGATTTTTTTCCTGCGTTGAAAATAAGATTTTTAACTGTAAATATTTTTTTTCACAAACAGAACTTTCAGGAAAAAAAAAAGTCTCTTAGCAGACTGCATTTTGCAAACATATGTGCACGTCTGTGCATATGCAAATGTAGCATTTTGTAGGATGGAAACATTCTGTCTTAATCTCGTCAGAAAAGAGAATTACTAATTTTTATGTCATTGTGACTTTTCATTTTGAAATTGTTCTATATGTTGTAATAGCCATTATAATTTCCTAAATTATTATAATGGTCTATATCTATTTCATACATGTGAAAGTTTTTGATTTGAATCCAAATTATTGTGTCCTCTTCCCTCAAAAAGTCACCTTCAGATTATTTTGATATTGTTGACAATGATTTTCCTTTTGAATATTTTGAACTATTTAGAAAAGAAAAGTTCATATTTTTATGCAGACCTAGAAACATCTCAGATGCAGCCAAGATACATGCCAATTTTCTGCTTATGGTGACCATCAAAACCTCATTAGGTGTTGGGTGGAAATTACTCCACATGGTCTAAGAATGTGCACATTTGCCACTTGTGCAAAGAAAAGCCTTACATGAATACTGCTGATATCAAACCTACAAGCTGTGAGGTCCTCCTAACTCTCAGCAGCACGAAGTCAATGGCCAGCAATCATTCCATTCTACAGAAAAAATGTGCAATAAGAAGTAAGGTTTTACTTAAGCGTAGAGCGTTACCAGAGCTGTAGAATCTACAGAGCAAGGTCACAGGATATGGAGAAGGAGCAGAGTCACAAAAGGTTGTGGCATATGGAAATCCTGGTCTAGGTAAGGGACCAGAAACATGATGATCATCTAAATGTGACTTTCTGCCGTAGTGGACTCCTTCTGCATTGTGTCATGCAGACATCTCCCAGTTTCCATCCTGAAGAAGAGCAGAATAAAGACTCAGGATCAATGAGGGACTATGAGAGTAAAGAATCTGAAAACCTAAATTCCACTTGATCATGTCTGAATACTGTTTTGGGCCTTCTGGGACATGCTGTACTATGGAAAAAAGGCTCAGTGTCTGATGACTCTGGAACGCTGTACTGTGTATCTTAGGGAAGAGGAATTACCATGGATATCAGGAGTGTGGCACTGCAGTAGGAGACGTCGGGTGGACACAGCTGAATGGTAGAAAGGGCATAAGGAATACGGTGGGAAGGGAACAAAGGACTTCTCAATGTACGAGGGTGCTTGAAGGGATGTGAAGATTGTCTATATGTAGATGCACATGTCTGAGCAAGGCACACCAAGGTCTTTTGTAATGAACAGAGAATGACAGGCAGTATCTAGAATGCAATTCATCCCTAAAAATAGATCAGACAAATCACACTCTGAAAGTACCTTTTTCTCTCCAAAACCACAAAGACAGCTGAAGGAGACCAGTTCAGATGGAACCACTGAAAATGAAGGGACACAAGCTCTTACTTTCATATTTCTCCTGGATAAAACAGAATGACAATTAAGTAGCAGATAGACACAGGAATAAGTAATGTGGAATAAGCCAGAGCAGAGGTGACTTTGGGGAGAGATGGAAAGGTAAGAGAGATAAGGAATCAGGACACACGAACAGTGATGTTGATAGACCTCTGGATGGAAGAGAATTGAAATAGTCACGTGTATTCCAGCTTCAGCAGTTGCTGAAAGGTAATTTTAGCCAAAATGCAATTTTAGCTGAAATACTGAAAATCCACAGAGCTCTTAACAGTGCTGATAATGACTAAAGAGGGCAGGGAATCTGAGGCTTGAGTCTGTCATGCATTTGAAACCATCTCACTGGTGTGATTCGAGTCAGTACCTATAACCTCTCTGACGTGAGGCTGAACTCGCCCTCCTTAAGGTTCTCCAAGGAGAGGTTAGACGTCCCTTATGATCTTCCAAGACACTGCAGAAAACAAACCCTTTATCTTGGCCAGCAGTTTCAGGAAAACAGCTCTTAATAACATCTCTGATGCATGATGGTTACTCGTTTCACTGACAATTTCCCTCTGAGACACAAATACAAGGTTTTTGCAAGCAAATAAAATTGCATCCGACATCTTCTATTACTACTCCTGGTGCATTACTACTCAAAAGAAGAGATTTTGACCATGAAAGCTTCCATAAAAAGTGACAGTATGGGCCAGATTAGTGACTGGTATAAATTGAAATCTCCAGAGAGATGCTGATTCACTCAAAACTGGGGATCATAGAACCATAGAATCATAGAATGTTTTGGGTTGGAAGGGACCCCTAGAGGTCATCTAGTCCAACCCCCCCGCAGGAGCAGGGACACCGCTAACTAGATCAGGCTGCTCAGAGCCCCATCCAACCTGGCCTTGAATATATCCTTCTATTTTCTGCTTGGAAAATCAGACAAACGATGATGTACGTGAAGGCCCAGCCCTGTCTGGAAAGGTACATTGGTGCACATGGCCATAGTTCAGTGGGTAATCGCAAACCACACAGTGATTACCAAAGGGAAAAAGATGGCCTTCCCTTTGCAAGGATCTTCTGTTGAGTTTTGAAACTGCTGCTCTCTCGTGTGTCTCGAGAGGGAAATGACTGTGAAAGAAAACATTCATGTGTACGTCTGTTTGTCAGTCTTCTCAGGTAAACAAAGATCTCCCGGTTTTTCGTCTGTAGCACATTGCCGGGTAATTTAACAGCAGCCAAGACTGTTTGTGGAAAGTGTGCTTGTTTTTCTACCACTTCTCCCCAGCAGCACTCACAAATCCCGATTTCCCAAACTGCCGCGGCCGTGATCCTGGATTGCAGCATTGCTAAACCTCCTGGTGGTATCAGCACCTGACTGGGAGCCCAGGCAGCCAGAAAGCTTTCCTCTGGCTGCAGATCTGAGCACACGACAGGGATGGGCTCAGCAGTGACAGGGTCCTCCTAGCATCCCCTTTCCTACCCCCTGACCACCGTTGGTAGGGGATTTGCCTCCTTTCCTTCTAACAGCAATGTACAGGCTTGCACCGTCCCACGGTGAGCTATCCCGTAAACAACAACAAAATGAGCTTATAACTTTAAGCCTCCAAATGAAATAAGAAGCTAATTTGCCCCATCGCAGTGCTTGCCATCTGTAAGAATTAGTCCCAGGGGGAAATGAATAGAGCCATTATTCCTACTGTGCTCTTGGCTGTGTAATTCCTACAGTGGTGAAACAGTAGACAGCGAGAGGAAAAACATAATACTTGTGTGACCAGCCTGCCATTGGCTAAACGAGGTTGTGTGTATCTTGTTCGTGAAATGAAGAGTCGGGCAGACAGCTTAAGGGGTGACAGACTTCAATGTCCAAAATGCTTCTTAGGCACCAAGTAATTAAAGCACTGTGTGGAATGGATAACAGAGCTAGGAGGCAAGTTAAAGGTTCATTTATTGATGTTTGACGCTTGTGAATGACTCTGCTGCAAACCATGGAAAATATCGGCCTCTGACTGCAATTATATTTATGCTCCCTCAGAAAATCTCTTGCTCCCTTTCTATGTCTCCTGTGTTCTCCTTTTGTTAGAGATGATGTTAAAAGTGAAGCATGACGGCCCATTAACCCTCGCTGGTCGATCCGAGCAGCGTTGCTCTTGCCAGGGAAGGCTGGATTCTCCCCTGCTGGAAACTGGCCTGAATCCCATTTTATACTACGTGAGGATGTGGCCTCTAATTTTTCAGCTGAGCCGAGCCCAAGCCATGAAGTAAAAGTTTCATAAAGTAAGATTTTCCAGTCTTAAGTAAACGTTACTTTATCTGAGAGGAATGAACAAGAATGAGCACAAGCACAAGGAGCAGGGGAGCAATGTGTGAGCCTCCTCTCCAGGGTGAAAAATGGTCCCAGGAAGAAAATGGATGCTCTCTCTGAGCACAATTAAGCAAACGCTGCCTCCTGGAAAGGTAAATGTTATGTCCAAGACAGCATCTGGGAACTCAGCTGCAATCACAGCTTGCTATCCAAACAAATAGACATGCCTTTATCTCTTATTTCTAAATCAAGGAGTGAGGCACAGTTAGCATAACTCATTGTGTGTGCTAAGGACCTGCCCAATATCACACAAGAAGTCCCCGTTCAGGGACTTTGCCCCCAGACCACTTGGGTTTCTTTGTCCCATTTACTTGGATGCTTTTCGGACTTTGCAGATGAAGAAATAAGTGAGTCTACTCATGAGAGGACTTTCCTGA
This sequence comes from Egretta garzetta, assembly GCF_000687185.1. Taxonomy (NCBI): domain Eukaryota; kingdom Metazoa; phylum Chordata; class Aves; order Pelecaniformes; family Ardeidae; genus Egretta; species Egretta garzetta. The sequence goes on along the minus strand of NW_009259867.1, from coordinate 1,477,165 downwards.
TTTGGATTAGGTGCACCAGTGCTGCATTCAAAACAGAGAATCATTGAGCCTGGAGGAAAAAAAAACGCCAAACCTTAAAAAGAATCATGGGAATCTCTCAGCTGAGAGAAAGGCTGCTGTAGGAGGAGGGAGTCAAATTTGAGGGCCGATTCTGCATGATAATCAGCTTTTCTTGTGCAGCCCAGCACCACTCAGTGCAGGCACTGGTTCCTGCCAACTTTTTGCTGCTGACATGGCTTTCATCGTTTATGATTTTTTTCTGTCTAGAGGGACCCTGTTGCTGTTCAGAGACAATAACATCTTTATCGATGCTGCTGACCTGTCCTACTACTAGGGTTTGTCCTTTTCCTTCTCTGTTCCATTTGGCTTTATACCTTATTCTGTGCTATAACTGGAATTGTCCTTCTATACTCCCTTCCCATCACCTTAAATCAAAGCCTTTCAGCATCATGTGTTTATCATAATCTTTCCCAATACGAACCCTGAATCTTTGTGCATCATGCCCTTGGTATTTGCTGTGATGTTGGCCTTTTTTCCTTTTAATTTAAAAAAAACAAGCACTGGGAATATCGAATCATCTCAGTCAGGATCTGAGCAAGAAGATGCAACAGAGGCTATGTGTCTTTAAACAAATTGCTTCATCCTACCATGTCTCATTTCATTCACCTCCCTTTCTCCTAGTTTATCGCTTTTTATTGTCTTTGGAAGTTCCTAATTCTGGAGACTCTGATTTATTAGGTTTTTTGTTGTTTTTTTTTTTTTTTGTAGAATCATGGAATGTTTTGGGTTGGAAGGAACCCCTAGAGGTCATCTAGGGCTACCCGCATTGAGCATAGACACCGCTAACTAGATCAGGTTTCCCAGAGCCCCCTTCAACCTGGTCTTGAATGTTCCCAGGGATGGGGCCTCCACCACCTCCCTGGGCAACCCCTGCCAGTGTTTCACCACCCTCAGTGTAAATAATTTCTTCCTTATATCCAGTCTAAACCTACCCTGGTTTAGTTTAAAACCATCACCCCTTGTCCTGTCCCAGCTGGCCCTACCAGAAAGATTTTCCCCATCTTTCCTATAGGCCCCCTTTAAGTACTGGAAGACCACAATCAGCTCTGCCCGCAGCCTTCTCTTCTCCAGGCTGAACACCCCCAAGTCTCTCAGCCTGTCCTCATAAGAGAGGTGTTCCAGCCCTCCCAAGTGGGGCCTCGTTTTACACAGGACCTCTCAGTACTTCCGTAACACAAATGGCAATACACCTGAGAGATTAGAAAAGATGGGAAAAGTATGTCTGAAGGAGGGCATGTCAGCTACTGAGCCCATGATGGCTTTCTGGTGGAGAAAGCAGACAGGCTGAGCATTAGTATGTCCTGAATCTACACTGGAGTTTGAATATAATTTTTAAACCGAACACCTTAGACTCTGAATTAAAAAGCCTAGAATTTTCACTGAGAATGTGGAATAGGAGCAGGAAATTAGCAACCCTTGCTGTGTTTTACTGAGCCAAGGCATATTTTGACATTTTCTTTTGAACTTACTGTGAGAAAGAGGATTTGAATCACAGTGGGAATGGATCTGCAGTGTTATGGCTCCCCAAAAAAGGGCCTTGTAGGGCAGGGTCCAAATCGCCTGCCTACTCAATTTTTTTCCTGCTCTAAAGAACAGTACAAGAAATATCTTCAATATGGAAAAGGCTTCTCAGACATGGTAAGCAGGTTCAATGGGCTTTGCAAGCTCAACAGCTTCTCTCACACCATGTGCATCTTAGTGTCCAAGAGGTGAGGTGGTGGTCTTCTGCATGAACGGTCTGGCAGAGGAGAGAGCAGATTTAACATCTCCAAGACCAGCAAATCTAACAGCTTTAGCTCCTTCAAAAGGAAGCCTTAGCCAAATTAATTGCTTATCACATTGGGAGCTGGTAAGGGGCGTTTGGGGGGGTGCAAGCGTATATTGGATGTCTGGAGAAAGAAAAAAATATTGTGTTACTGACTGAAGAAAAGCACTTTGCAGCCAATTTGCACAGTTTGAGCTTGTTGCCATGGTGCTCTGCAGGAGTGGGAGTAGATAGGAACTTGCTGTGGGATTTGCAATTGCTGAAGCCCTGAGGTCTCTTTCTCCATCCACCCCACAAACTTGTCCAGCTATTAATTGCACAGGAGAAGCTTACCAGATCCACTAATAGTGAGCCAATAGTTTACTGGGAAGGGACCAAGACAAAGCATGGATTTTATAAAAGGCCACACCAGTCACATTGATTCCATGCTTGCAGGCGAAACCACATGGATGCGCGTATGCACACGCAGTGGAAAAACGGAGGCTGGATTGCTCTGAGCTGCCATTACGTTAACAAGATGGCTACCCGCAAACCTGTGACCCAAAGTCATATGTTCCTACTGGGAATATCATAGCACAGAACATTACATCAACCCCACACAGTTCTCTAAGAACAGCACTATCTTTCCGCTCAGCGCTATATATTCCTCCCTTTCGTCTCTTGGAGAATTACCAGAACCGCTAGTTCTAGGCATGGAAATCTGCCGCCAGATCCGCTAGCCAGCTAACACATCCCACAGAACACTTGTGTTCAGACGCGTGGACAACATCATAGGTCAAGGAAGTCTGTCTTGTATTGCCTCCTCCATGCCAACCTGGCGTCATGACGGGGACCCGAGAAGGTCACCATCACCACAGCAATGAGACGAAAAGGAGGTCAAGGCAAATGAAATCTGGGTGTGGAGAGAGCTTCTTGCAAGAGAGAAGTTCAATTAAAATGGCAGAAATGTCCCCAGAGATGTGAGGTAGGCAGGGTTGTATTGCCTGCATTATTTAAAAGTAGACTGGCCACAGCGTGCAGAATCATAGGGTTGATGGTGTCAGAGAAAGGGAACCTTGTGCCAGCCCTTTGGAGAGATGAGATCCATTCATATTGAAGAAGGCCTTACCCTGATATGTACAATGTTCCCAGGTGGATGGCGTGGGTCCAACCAGCCCATGCATGTCTAAGGATGAGCATCCTGGGCTACATTGCTGCTAAGCCACAGCATATTTTTCTATCTTGGACCTGTCTTTGACAAGCCCCTGCCAAACGCATGCTTGGGACCCAGCAAACACGGCCAGATTCAAAATGTCTGATAAAACGCTTTGCTGAATCAAGGCCTGGATCATTTTTTACTCAAGATCTGCGTGCTGTTTGCAGTTGCCATTTGGTCTAGATGCAGACATTGAGAACCCATGTTTATAACTGTGATGCTCTTGACATCACCCTGACTACCTCCTCTGAGGACTGATGCCAGGGGACGATGGAAAAGGTGTCCACTTCCATCCTTCAGGAGAAAGTTTTCCTTTCCATGGTAGACATCTGTATTCCATACATGAAGAATGAGTTATATTCAGACCACCTATTAAGGTGCCTAAATGGATGAAGATGCCCCAGATGGTATTTCATCACGTGGCAGTGATGAATAATTCAGACCACCCACTCTCAAGGCTCCTAGATGCTGCCCCTGGGTCTATGGAACAAAGCAGTCACAACAAAAGAATTAGGCTCCATGAGTAGGTGGTCGAAAGTCCCATCTTCTCTCCGTTCACTGGGAAAGGAGCCAACCTCTGGTAGCCCTGGCTGCTGGGTAGTTTGGGTTCTCATCACACTTTTCATTACCAGGTTAGGAGCCTGTATCTATCAAGGGCACCACAGTGAGCTGGAAGAGTATTGCGCTTGGGGGAAGCTTCTCTGCCACCTCTGAGTTTCTCTCTCAGACTGATGAGAGTGGTGAAGCTTGTCAGCCAGCGCAGATAGAAAATCAGCCATTAGACACCCTGTGATTAGGGGGCCTCTCATTATTTTAATTTTGGTTTTGCAGTGAGACAAGCTGGCAGCCTTGTGCTGTGCTTGGCACTGCCGAATAATTTAATAATCACCTAATAAAACTTCTCATTTGGCTTCCCACATCCCCTCCCTTTCCCAGATCCCTGCCCTTCCCTGCACTCTCTATCAAGGATACGGGGTCTTGCATAACACACATCACTGCTCTAGCAACCTTCATCTCATTGCTGCTGCCGCAGGTATTCTGGTATTTGCAGATATCATAATAATTTTGCTCTCTTTAATCCAATTGCAGCCAAAGCTGTCATTTTTAGTCTGTCTCCATGAGTTTCCCCCCATTCTGTGGGGTTTCTGGTCATGTCCAAAGGTAAAGGAGGAGAATCCTAGATTTTATGTTTGTCTGGTCGACAACACTATGGAGTAGTTCCGTAGGAGTGGTCCTTATACTGGGATGGCTTGAGCTGTCTTCATAACCGTGATTGTTCCTGGTGGTGATGCTCCAGTGAAACCTTGAACCTCACAGTCTGTATTCTTCCAAGGAAGGCATGAAAATAAGATTCCAGGCTACAGATGTTAAAGAGTGTCTAGCAAAATAAATCACCCTCCTCCAGTAGGATTCTGGATCATTTTTTGTAAAGATTTTTCATCTAGTAGGGTTGTGACTAAAATTAGTTTAGATTCTGACCTTGAAGCAAAATCACAGATTTTTAGCCTGGAATGCAGATCAGCAACAGCATGGGCTGGCCCAAGTCAAGGTGACTGCAATCACGTCTTTTATGGACTATGGGTAGGCAGCAGCCTAACATTAAGTCCATTCAAAGAAAGAGGCCAGCTGAAAAATTAACAATTTTCGAGAAGTGGTTGGAAATTGGACTATAGATGTGCTATAACTGACAGGCCTTTACCAAAACTGCAGCTGAGCAACAGGAGACGAGATTGCTTGTTTGTCTTGTATTGGAAGCTACCTCTTGGGCCAAATGGAGGAAATGGGAATTGTAACCCTGCTGACAGCAGCAAGGCCTCCCTAGGAAAAAGACATTTACGGAGGGAAGGGAGAGGGTGAGATACAGACACAGACAGACTGGAGCCTGCAGAAAGAGCAGAGACCTGGCTGAGAAGACTGGTGAGCACAAGAGTGCAGGTTTCCAGTGTGACAAAGACAAATTCCCTAGCATGCCAAAGGGGACCGCATGGACCGGTTTGCAATCCAGGACGCTGCTGACAGTTGCTGGACTGAAAGCAAGCCTGTCCATAGGAATTCATCAGGCAAATGGGACCAGAAAGGGCAGGGGGAGAGACTTGTTTCCAAACCTTTTTGTTTCTAATCTCACCCTGTCTGAGTTTTCCCTGCTTAAACCCCAAATGAGTAGTTAATTCCTTTTCATGTTCTGAGTTACTGGGATGGAGAGTCCTTTTGGTGACTTTGGAGAGAATGGATGGTGCAGGACAGGGATGAATGGCACTGAATCCTTTATGGACAGTGCAGGTTTTAAGTGTTAATCAACCCACAGCCTGATGCCACTGCTTGAGAATATGCTAAAACGGACTTCAGGGCTCCTAGAGCCGAACAAAAAAACCTGCAGCTTACTGACTCCCAAAAATAAACTTACTGAATTCATTCAAACACTTTTCCACATATTACTCGTCCTAAAGTGGATTTATTTACTAGATTATATGGATCATGTCCTAAGAAGACCTTTTTTCCTGTCGAATCTAAGAAGAGCTGAAGGTTACAAGCTCAGGCAGCTTTCTACACACTATAGACATCTCTATTTACATTACTTGAATCCCACTGAATACAGTTCAAGTCCTGAAATACCTGGGTGGATGTTGCAGCAAATACATGGTTCGAATTCAGCAACCAAGTTTGATAGCATTACTCATGTGCTGAAAGCTGAGCAAGTGTGCAAAGGCTTTTCTGGCCAGGGAACTCTCTTGATGCTATATCTCCTCCCTGGAAAAGTGAAGTCAATATGATGGATACTGTGTGCAGCATTTTATTTACCAAAGGCATTGTTGAGTGGTGGAAAGTAAGTTAAAAATAACTTTGACCAAGCTATTTGGGGTGAAAATTGTGCAAAGTGTACCAAGTCTTCCATGGACAGGCAGTCAGAAGGACATGGATTTGACCCATTTTTCAGAAGAACAACTCCAGTTGTTCCCAGCTCTGGAATAATCTTTGACCGAAAAAGAAGTTCATTGCTAATTGATAGAATAGCACCATTTTTGATGGACAGTGGGGTTTCACTAAGAGGAATCTTACCCAACATCTGCCCTGGGCTGACCTTGCTTGGTTTGTGAAATCAGAGAGGATCCCAGACCTAGGTGGCCCAGCATGTGTTCAAGTGCATTTGAGGAATGCCAGCAGGCAGATAAGATGGGTAAATGTCTAACACGGCAAAAAGTTTCCTGCTTTGTTATTGTTAAAAACATATCTATAGGAACCTTTTTTTAAGAGGTCATTTTGATTTGTTTCCCATGTGCTTTTTTAAAAGTCAGTGTTTGGCATCTGATACCTTGTGCAATGTATAATCCCTATGGTCCAAAGATCTTTAGAGCGCCAGGAAATCCAGAATCTTGGCATGAATATGGGGCCAGCTCCCATAACACATGGCTGCATGTCTTTTCTCTGTTTGTGGTATCTTTGTGACACCGTGGTACGTGGTGTACTCAGGAATCAGCTGTGGGGTTTGCCTCAGAGATCCTGTGAGAGAATCCCCCCACCCCTCCCATCTCGTGCAACTTGTAGGAGCCCCAAACAAAGAAGGCTTGTTCTTTCAAAAGAAATGTATGATGACTGGAAAGAATAAAACACAGAACATTGCCCCCCCCTGAGGGG